>NC_138663.1:68581831-68651831 GCF_964273445.1 Streptopelia decaocto | reverse complement strand
GGGGGTTCCCAAGGCTGAAATAAAAGCACATGAAGGAAGAAAGTTTGAGAATTAGGACACACAGCACGGTTAGAAGGCAGTCTTTGTCTTTAGTCTTATATATATTTACATCAAAACATCAGAGGAACACAGGAATGGTCTTGGGAAGTGAGATCTGCGGAGTAACCTTTGGACCAATGCGGCTTGTGACAGCCTAGCAGGTAGAAGGTTAGGTCAAACAAAGGAGACTTGACCCTTTAAAGATGACGCTAACCCTGATGCTTCTTCGTAAGATGCTTTTCACGTGGGCTCTATATGATCATTTCACACTGCCTGCCTTCCTGATCTTGCACCTCTTCCAATCCTTCTGCTGAGATTCCCAACATAAATTTGTGCTCGTGCCTCATCCGGGCCAGGGTGACATATCTTGCTAAAAATTCCCTCTCAGACCCCCTTCCTTTTATACAGCGAGAGTAAAACAAAGGAACCAGAACACAGCATGTAACTCTAGCCTTCAAGTTTAAGCCCACACTAGCAAGCCTATATCTATATTCAGATTAGGTTCACAAGAAAAAAACCTAACAAGCCTATGTTGTTCTAAGCTATGAGAAAAAGGAGGAATAAAAAGAAAGAGGGCAAGTTATCTGGTTGGAGAAGAAATAAAAGCTGCATACAGGAAAGCACAGAGCATGGGCCATGGCTTTTTGCTATTACTTGTCAAAAAGGCAAGACAGAGGCTTTTTGAGTGTAGTTAATATCAGCAGTAGGGGAATTTCCCCACTAATGGGAAAGCCACAGCAAAATTTCACAAGGACGAGATGTGTGAGAAACAAATTCTGATGTTCAGCACGACCTCACCACACCTTAAATCCCCTTCTTGGAGGAACACCTTGTGCCAGGCAATGTTTTAGCATCGTGAGGTCTCATGCAACTGACAGGAGCAGCTACACAACTCTGGAGGCTTCCAACCATACAACTGCATGTGGGCTGCCAAGATCCTGCTCTGTACTCCCTCATAGCCCTGCAGACTTGTTCCAGCTCCCACCAGGGGAACTCACATTCACCTCTAGCCTTGCATGCTTTTTAATGCCTGGCAACCCAGCATCTTTCTCCACCAGTGAGTAATACAGGGACTGTACTACTCATCTTTCTCCACAAGTAAGTACCCTGTTTCCCTGAAAATAAGACAGGGTATTATATTAGTTTTTGCTCAAAAACTTATTACTTTTTTACATGTATACCTGCCTGGACACTATTTAAACTGACTTATTTATTAACTGTAACTAGGGCTCATTTTTGGAGTGCAGCTTATATTTCAAGCATCCTCAAAAATCCTGAAAAGTCATGCTAAGGCTTGTTTTCAGTGTAGATCTTCTTTTCGGGGAAACAGGGTAATATGGGGACTGTACTACTAACTTCATTTAGGCATTCAAAGAAGGAAGTCAGGTTTGTTAAGCCTTGCAGAAAGTGGCACCTAATGATAACTGTTGCATTACTTTGATTCCAGGGACACCGTCACAACCCAGTGGGACAAAGCAGCCAGACTAAGCTCCTCTGGTCAGAGGACCCCAGGCACTACAATATTGGTCAGGATGGGGCTACCTCTTCATCCACCATATGAGCTTTATGTTCTCTAGGAGGAGATGGCTGTGGGTGCCAGGGATGGATGTGCAGAACGGTTACATCAGGGCACTGTGTGTCCGGAAGTAAACCCAACAGGAAGGATATGCTTTTGCAGGATGTGTTTGTCATATTACTTGAAGCTTTAGGTGAAAGGCAGCTCTTTCATTCAGATATCCCTCCAAGACCAAGGACTTCGCACTGTCTCAGAAGAGCAGTGCAGCACAGAAGGGTTTCAGTGCAGCTAGAGAAGTGCTACTGATGACAGATGCAATATAAGTGAGCACAGAGAAAAGCTCTTTCAGTTTGTTAAAATGTAAGGCTTAGAGCCTGGAAGAAGGGAGGTTGGAACCAGCCCTATGGAAAACTCCTGTGGAATTTAATAGAAAAAAATATTACAGATTTTGAAAGCTTATTGGGAATATTCCTTCCCCTGAAAAGGTTTTGGGGTTTTTGCACTGGTTTCCTTGAAATCTGTCCTCACACATTTCTGTGGACCCTCCTGGATTCATACCTATTAGATTTCACTAGACTTTTCCATGCAGACATGCAAACTGAAACCACAGAAAATATTTTCATGCACCCTCCACCCTCCAGAGCAAACCCATCACGTTCTCCCCGACTCCAGTGAGGTGTGACGTGGCGGCTTCCTCAGAGGTGGCAGCCAGCTGCAGCAGGCAGAGAGGCAGCAGAACCTGGGTGGAGGGAAATAAAGCCAGCTTTTAGGTAAAAATCTTGTGCTCACTACCTTTTTCCTTCTTTCTTTTGCAGCCAAGCTGCAGAGTGCTAAATCACAAATCTGAGGAAGTTTATAAGCCAGTCTTTAGAGAACAGTGACAATCCTAAATATGAGGTGTCCATGAACTAGCAAATCCTGCTCTGGTGAACGCGAGTGCACCTCCTGTTGAGACCAGAAGGAGCTGCTCCCAATTACACTAATGCTGAATGGCCCCATTACTGATTTTTTTTAATTGTTGGACATTGTTAAAAAAAAAAAAAAGACACTGGAAAAATGTGCATTCTATCAAGGGTTGTGAAACTGTGTGGGTTGGAGAAGGCTCAGCTTTTAATAAAGGAAACATTCATTGCATCCTATTTCAAGGACTTCTGTTAGATAGAAAGGAGGAGGCAAGCAGGAAGCTGAGGCCTTCCTCCTGCTAGTTCTCCCTTTGCTATCAAACAACATTTTAAATGAAAAATAAAAGGGGAAAGAAAAGAAAAAAAAAAGGAGGGGGGAATCGGAAATCCCTTTTCTTTTTTCTTCATTCTTAGTGGCTGTGTACATGTAACCGTGGAGGCTGGGGAAGTTTCCTTACCTTCACCAGGGTCAGAGCCTGGCATCACATATAGTGTGAGAGCGCTGGGTGCTCAGCTGGCTCTGTGGAGATCTTGACCATGTCCCCTTCACAGGAAAAGGGGACAGACTAGCCTTTTTACTGCTACTGTCAGGTTAATTTTTGAAAGGTTCCTGTGGAATGTAAATATATATATATATATTTAGTATATATATTTAGAGACAGACTTAAAACATCCAGAAAACTCAGCATATGTTCCTTGAGTTATGTCCAGGCATACCTACAGTCTTCAGTTCTATTACATTTTCAGAGACGTTTTCCACTAGGACAGTATCAGCCTCCAGAGTTGTAGGTATAGTTCATTCTTCCCAGCTTCCCTCTGCTCTGCTTCTTCCTTATTGTTTTCATCTGCTAGTACATCCCTGTCTGATTTGTCATAATTTTATGTTGACATACTGTAGCAAGACAATTGCAGCTGCTGTCTCTGAAGAATGCAAACAGGGATCTGTCATCTCCTCTCCCTCTCTTTCTCCCTTCCTTCCCCTCCCCCTCACAGCAGGGATGGATTTCTCCAAGAACGAAGGGACCGTGTCACCGAGAAGTGACTGTGGTCTGCCCATGCAGAGAGCAGGCAGATGATCCCTTGTCAGTCAGGTCTCGGTTTGGAAATTGCAGTTTATGCTCAGGCTAAAGGCTCACTCGTGCAAGTGTCTGTATGTTTATGTAGTCAACTCTGGGATGCAAACGGCATTCCTCTTATCATACGGAGAAAGGATATGAGCTCATTCATAAAGAATCCTGGCTCTGGGGTGCCCCACTCACTTAATCCAAGCATCCCCTTCATGCCCCTTCTTCTGAGAGAGTGGAAGAAAAGCAAAGCACAGTGCTATTGGCTTTTAATAAGCGGGATAATATATTTCAGAGAGGAGCTCAGACAGGAGAGGAAATGAACTTGGCTAGACAGTCACTTATAATAAAAAAAAAGGGGGGGAAAATTTGCAAAGCTCATTCCATTATTTCATGTAAATACACTTGGCTGGTTTAAGACAGGCTGATATAATCATAAGATGCAAAATAAGACTGAAGGCCATCTCGTCCCTTTAGACATATCCAACAATGCAGCACCGTCTATTAGTCTGCTTGATAACGAAACAAATAGATTATTGGCTTGGCAATTGCTGACTGTCAAAATAAGCAAAGCTCTAAACCTTGTACTTAGCCTCTAATCCTGCAAAAAGGCCCAGGGACTGGCACAGTACCCAAATCAGCTCACTGGGGCTCCACCTGGGCTAAGGGATCAGCTTGGGTGGCACGCTTTGCCTGTCTGGGCTTAAAACGGGAGCGATGAGAAACTGATGTTGTGGGCATGTGATGCAGTGTGTACAGAAATCAGAGTGCAACTGGGACACAGGGGTGAGTCAGAAAGGTTTTCTACCCAGGGCTTAGGTTGAACGCATAACCCCCAAGTGCTGAAGTAATTAGTAAAATGAGATTTAGGTGTGAGAAGAGCAAGGAAGAACACAGAGAGAGCTTTTGCCACTGAATGTGGTGTTACTGTTTGGGGCTTATTCAAACAGAGGACATTAAAAAGCTGGGAATGGTTCAGAAAAGAGTGGCAATGGTCCTGCAAACCTGCAGTGAGACCAGAGCTGGCTTTCACCATGGGCAACACAGGCATTTAACACCTACAAGAGCAGACAACCACAGGCAGCACCAGATCTGCTCTGCCTGTGCCAGGCTGGCTGCTGTCAGCTGAGGGAGAAGACAGGACATGTGGCACAGCCGTGACTGTGCCAGGAGGTGCGTCTCTCCTGCCCTTCTGCCCCAGCTTCAACACTTTCCCCCAGTCTTCCCCTTCCCTGGACAAAACCTGTCCACCACCCGCTGCAAGATGATAAAGCTCAGCTCTGCCTGCAGGACCAGGGTGCCTTGAGCCAGCCCTTGAAAAACATTTGGGTGACTTCAATCTGTTCATTTTATCCAAGAAGATGTGCCCAAGCAAATCACAGAATCATAGAACAATTTCAGTTGGAAAAGACCTTTAAGATCATAAAGTCCAACCATAAATGTAACACTGTCAAGTCCACCGCTAAACCATGTCTCTAAGTGCACCGTCTACTCATCTTTTAAATATATCCAGGGATGGTGACTCGAGCACTTCCCTCGGCAAAATGAAACTTATTCCAAAATCAAGTAACTAAGCTTCATCTCCAATAATGTGAAGGCTGTTCCAGTAACAGACATCAGTGTAAAGCATTTCAATAACTAAGTACCACAACAGTGTTGTATTTTGATATTCCCTCAAAACGCCTTTAAAATTACCTGTTGATGTATGAGTACATTAGGTATTCAACATTGGTTGTCTTTCCTGTGTATTAAAATAAAACTCATATATAACAAAATATAACTTGGAAGTGAGAAAGTAATGTATCTAAGTGCTTGCACGGAAAGACCACAGAGCTCTCACCTAGCAAGAGAAAAGCCTGACAAGACCTCAGGTAGCATGGTGGTGGACAGGGTGTCCTTTTTGGTGTAACCAAGGAGCTCACACAAGATAATTTCAACAGTCTCTGCCAGCTATAGTGCCAGAGAGGCTCAGAGCAGCCCCAGTACAGTTAGGGCACGATCTCAAAGTCTCTGGGAACCCAAAGAAACAGAAGCTGCAGGGGATGGAAGAAAGGAGATGCTGTAATCTGCAGCTGAGGGGTAGATTAGCACAGTCAGAGCTGAAGAGGGATGATAGTATCTCAAAGGGAATACTAGCACCACTCAGTTTTACAGTGCTGATACAGGAATGGAGCAGGTCCTGAGTGAACCTGCACACCCAGGAGCATGTACATCCTGGATCTGTGCTTGTTAGCCCACTCTGCAAAGGGGTTAGAAATAGCTCACTTCCCAAACTCTGCCCCACTTCACCACCAGTCCCACCAACACGCCCTAACCACCAGTCCTCAGGCTGAACTACGTCTCCAGCACTCCTAGTGAAGGCACCATGCAAGAACACAGGCACAGGGTTACACTGTCACCTTCAAAGGCTTGCCCAAGATCACACAAGAGAGCTGTGTGAATGTAAAGCACTGAAATAACCTTCTGAGTCTTAAGCTACTTTGTTTCCCTGAAAATAAGACCTACCCCAAAACTAAGCCCTAGCATGATTTTTCAGGATTTTTGAGGATGCTCGAAGTATAAGCCCTACTTCAAAAATAAACCCTAGTTACATTTCATTAAAAAGTCAATTTAAATAGTGTCCAGGCAGTTACACATGTAAAAAAATAATACGTTAAGGAGCAAAAATTCATATAAAACCCTGTCTTATTTTCAGGGAAACAGAGTAGTGTCTAACCCATGAGGCACATTTTTCCAGTGGGATTTTTTTCATAAAACCATGCCTGAAACGTTCCTATCTTGCTCCTGCAGAAGTCAATGGGGAGTCTGTAGTCATCATCAGCAGGAACAGCATCATCCATGTACAGTATTGAGTTAAAATGTTAGAAATAGAGACAGCGACACATTGTAGTGAAGGCAATTTTGCCAATGCGTGGGATTTATCATTACTTCACAACACTCTTCTATTTAAACTTTCAGCTCCCAAAGATATGTGGTGACATAAGCAATTCACTGGTATTCATTAAGTGAATCATCAGCGCTTGTTGGTGAGAAAACTTTAAAATGTAAGACAAGATGAATGAAAATTGAAAAATGTGAACAGAACTTGAGTTATTTTCTAAATCTCATTTTTCAGCCACTCCTGTAAATACTTGCAGCCTAAACTTTTGGCACTGACAATATTTTTTATGCTTTAAAGTGTGGGGTGAAGATTATAGTCTTCCAAAATTATTGGTAATATACTATCACAAAAATGCAAACACCTTTTTTTAAGATTTGTTATTGTGTAAGTGGTTTATTGTTTTCAAAAAATATTTTTAAAACATTTTCTTTTAAATCTCATGTTGTGACTGAGCTGGCTTTATTTTTGAGTAATGTTTTCTACCACATGTCAACTGATACAAAAATATTATAAAATAATTTGAAGGGAAAACATAAATTGAGAATGAAGATTATTTCTAAATTTTTATCATATATATTCGTTTTTCAACTCAGCTAGCAATTTTGGATAGTCTTTCCAGAACCTAATCTTGAATTAATCTAAAGGAGCCCCATTGTCGGAAGCTTTCAGTTTCAGCTGTGAATATACAGCACACAGAAAATCTAGTCCCTCCGAGGTATCACATTATGAACAGCTGGAAACAAGGCACAGAAGTCCACTAGTCAGTTTAAAAACTCTAGCCCATAATGAATTGTTGCGCTTATAATCTATAAAAGGGCAGAGGGTTGAATACGTTCTTGCCATATTGCTTTTTTAACATATAGAGTTCTTCAAATTCACACTAAATTTGCATCTAGCAGGACACTACACACCTGGGGACACCTTTGCCAACACTGTAGCTTCAACTCTTAGCCAGAAAATGCATGCAGTAGTAGATACCTTTTCCCGAAAGTATCTCTGTCAATATTTGTGAAGTACTCAAGGGACAAGGATGGCAAGCATGACAGACAATTGCAGGAAGGCAGTAATCGCTCCCTCCTGACTGCAGAGCTCAGAAGTGGATGGTGAGGTATGGGGCTGTACACTGACCCTGATGATAAAACAAATCCTGCATATCTACCTACTGAGCAAGCATGATGGGATGGAGCTGGATGTTCATTCTTTTCCTGTCATTTCCCAGCCCTGAGAGTGCCTGAATTTAAGCAGAATGACATTGCTTTTCCCACAACACATGTGGGCTATAGCTAGCTGGGAAGAGGGCCTTCCCTTTAAAACAAAAACAAAAACAAACACAAACACAAACAAACAAAAAAAGTAACTTTGAGTTCTTTGAGTTTTCTCATTTTCATAAAAAAAAAAAAAAAATAAAAAAAATCACTCAAACAAACATGCTTTTCAGTTTGTGAGGAAAAACCCATAAGCTTTCCAGAAACAGATTTTGCATCCAAATTTCTACAGAATTAATAAGTTGCTCTGTCGAATATATTCTGGGAGAAAATTTTCCACTGTTTCCTCAATTAGCACACACGCTTGTACACAAAATTGCACGCATATTTCTTTCCATTTCTATCCAGTTGTCTTGTAAAGGTCTAAGAGGCTAACATCAGTTCCTGTGAATGCAGAAAAAGAGCACTGCATCCATTTTACAGATGTGCAACAAGATTAATCAGATTTTCTCAAGGACACACAAGAAGTCTGTGCAACAGCTGGGAAGAAAACCCCAAGTTCTAGTCATGTGCTTTAGCCACAGAATTATCCTTACTCTTGGAAAAGCAGAGGGGTGCTTTTGTAGAAAACAATGAGTTGTAAAGCCTGAGGAAAATAAACTCTCCCAGGCTTTTTCTTAAGCAGGGCTGGAGAAAGAATTTGTCATAGACGGGTTGCTTGTAGGGATGTTTAAACGCGGATTTTGGTCCCATTTGTAGTCTGGTTTGCTTTAGTAAATAAATATGTACATATGTTTAGGTGGGCTTGAATAAACCTCCATCAGTGAAAGACTCCTTCACAAAACCACTGGTGCAGAGAAGAGCCCAGCTTCCCCCCGCTCGCATGCGACGCCACACCCATGCCACCCCACTGACGTCATAAATGCTAAATTCTTTCATCGTTGTTTGAAACAAGAACTCCATTATAAGCCGAATTTTGACTCTCCCTCTCGACAAAAAAATAATCAGCCTGAACTCTCGCAGGCATGATATTATCCCAGGGTAGAATGTCCTTTTAGGAAACTTTAGGATGAATGAACAAATTTTTCAAGATATTTTGGGTGAGAGAAGCAGAGAAGATGACAAGGTAGCATAGAAAAATGAGCTGCTTTTATGTTTTTCTAGCTTACTGCTTAGGAAAAACCTTCTAGGCAGGAATAACCAGGGGGGAACAAGACAGGTTTTCTTTTCTGTATGATATCACCACTTGCACACACTGCATCAATATCTATAAGCTCTAAGTGACCAAAAAACTCCAGAGCAACCTGTGTCAGGAGGGGCAATGCAAGGTGGAAAGTAGCTCTGGAAGAGCCAGAACAAGCTGCACATACTTTGACTCATTGAATAATTCAGGTGTGGAGGGACCTCTGGAGGTCCCTAGTCCAACTCCTTGCTCACAGCAGTGCCAATTCCAAAGCTACATGAGATCTCACAGGGCATTGTCCAATCAAGCTTGGACGATGTCCAAGGATGGGTATCCCTCAGCTTCCCTGAGCTCCTGCTCCTGTTCTGCACCACTCTCCCAGGGAAGAATTTTTCTTAATTAAAAAAACCCATATTTTTTCTTGTTGCAACATGTGTCCCTTGCCTCTGGTCCTTTCTCTGTGCACTTCCAAGAAGAATCTGGTTCTGCCTTTTCTACACGCCCCCTTTAGCCAGTGGACCTAGATCCACCTGAGCCTTCTCGAAGCTGCACAAACTTGGCACTCTCAGTCTCCCCACATACACCACATCCTCCAGCCCTTGACCAGCCTAGAGGCTTTTTGCAGGATTTGCCCCAGTTTGTCAACTTCTCCTTGCTCTTCCTCCACATGCAACAGTGGCAACAGGTGCACATATTGACTCAGTCTACCTCAAGCTGGCCTGATCTGGCCACACTGACTGCAAATATGGCTTCAGATGCAGTGCACACAGGCATGCAGAGAGAGGCAAGAGTGAGAGCAGAAAGGTTCAATGCCCTGGCCTCAAGGTCCAGAAGTAAACAGATGGGGATCTACAAGACCAGTTCTTCCTGAAGGTTGCTTCATGCCTAGTGTAGTCCATCCCTGTACCCTTCCCAGGACTCTCTTCCTAGATCCACCTCCAGTTTTCCAGCTGCAGAGGAGTACAGGCAGGACCATATTCTGGCACACTTACTGACATAAAGAAGCTCCATATTCCAGTAAAGCTCCCATTGACTTCAGGGCAACAGTTTTTGCAGGAACACTTGATCAAGCTCTGTTAAAACTGGCATCTTTTGGGTAGAAAACACCACTGGTGTTTTCAGCATGTGCAGTATCTGAAGTGTCTACCTGAAGGAGTTGTCCAGGTGATGGGCTGAGCTTTCCAGCTCATTTAACTCCATCATGGTCCACAGCAGACTTCAGTGTCATTGTAGGCAGATTTTCCTCTCCATCTGCATGGAAAGAGCATGTAAGGGACAACCAGGGAAGCACAACTGAAGCAAGCAGCTCCACGGCTCTGAGAACTGGCTGTTCCACACCAGAGGAATGGACTGTGGTTTTTGAAGGCAAAGTAACACATGACAACAGCCCAGTGATACCACAGTTACCTACAATGTACTGCATGAAACTGCCTTTTGTCCAATCTGAGAAGAGTCCTGGCGAATAAAGGTGGCTGAGTTGTTTAGTTCCTCCTCCCAGTAGCAGGGTGGAAGGGAAAAGATGCTTGATCAAGA
The DNA here is from genome assembly GCF_964273445.1 of Streptopelia decaocto. Classification (NCBI taxonomy): domain Eukaryota; kingdom Metazoa; phylum Chordata; class Aves; order Columbiformes; family Columbidae; genus Streptopelia; species Streptopelia decaocto. The sequence continues at coordinate 68,641,508 of NC_138663.1, read as the reverse complement.
TGTTCATGGATGACAGTCAAGTCTTCCTGACAGGATTGCTTTCCGTGGTCATTCATACAGGGGATAGCTGAAATAATAGCTAACTCCAGGGGAGCTGCCTGCTCCTGGATCTAAAGAACACAAAGAATTTAATGTCTTTTTGTGGCCCTATTTTTCCTGTATAATATATGCTCTAGGTTCTGACTGTAGGTGAGGACTAGGGCTTTCATTTCTTCTAGAGTTCACTCCTTTTCTTAAATAATTTGAGTAAATGGTATTAACAAGAGTTTTCACATGGAAATTGAAACCTAAGTATGTCTGGTATGTGGCAGAGATAATCAGAGCAATACTGAAGCAGCATATGATAAATTTTGTCTTTCATGCATCCTTGTCTAACTCTCCAGCACTTTTGCTGTATAACTTTTCCTCCACAAGAGCTCTGCCGAATCACTGTGTGGCTTCACAGTGCCATCTTTGAAAACAAAAATAAAAACAAAACCAGCTTGTCACATTTTCCATTTTTAAAAAAATAAGATACGCACATACCCTAAAAGCTACAGCAGCCAGAACTGCAGAACCAGGAAGAAGGGGTCTGAGCCTAGTGGCAGATTGAAGACCTGATGTGCTGAGGCAAATGATGAGAGAAATCAGAGCTTCCTAGTGCCAAAAACAGGTAATTCCCAGATAACCAGCAGAGCATGTAGCTTTTTCTTCCATCCCCAGAATATCCACTGACAGTAAGTTTTTAAGAACACAATTTTTCTATAACTTACTGACACACAACTGTCGTAATACTTTTTTCCTTCTGAGGCTCCAGACTTCTGAGGCTCCAATTGTGGAACTGTGGTAAGTAAAGAAACTTGGCTTTCCAAGCAATAGGTCCTCTAATAGCTGTGTAGTCTTCGCAAGCTTTTTAAAAAACTCATTAAAAATATATATATTTTGAATAAACAGAAATCTTACTTACATGACCATAAAGACTTAGCGACCCTTGTACAAAGCAAATCCATACATTAGCTGCATGCCTTCAACATCCATGAATAATGAGGCATCTCCAGCTCTACAATAAGACTTTGATGCCAGACACCACTGTCATGTATTTTCTCCCTCTCATATATATGTATGTGTGTGAGAAAACCCCACCTTCATAGATGGTATGTCTTTCTAGCAACATTTTCACATGAGAGAGGGAGGCTGAGGTAATCTTATTATCACCAAAACATTGTAAAAACAGCAGAGCATTGGAGAACTTTAATCCTTTTCTAAATTATGGACTGAGAACATTACAATCATGCTGAGCACAAAGGCAGAGCTGTAACTTGACAGGCTTGTATAATTTACAGCCTCCATAGTAAAAGAGGTGTTTTTATTTAAAGACTGCCTGAATTTCTACAGAGACTTCAGACATTGATGATACTGGGGAGGTTTGCATTCTGCTGTCATCATTCAAATCTTTCCCTTTCACCACATGTATATGACTGGGATTCCAGTTCAAAACCAATATACAGTTATTTATCTACTAGTGCTCGCCAATTCAGCTTTGAGACAATTTATGCTGGTATCTCATATCACACACCTTGAAGAGCTTTTGTTTCTCCTTTTATAAAGCTAAGTTTTCTTTATCAAATAAGCATAAAACATTCACTAAACAATAAGCAAAATCCACTTATCACCGGGAAATGCCCCTTGCGAAGGTCTGTGTTTTATGATCATGTATTCAAATTTCTATTTAAACTAAAATAACATATGACAAATAAAGAACTGAAGATTTTTTGCTGACTGAATATTCATTTGCCATAGGTACCTAACATTATTTTTCCCTTCTGTATTGCACAGAAAAGAAGAGCATTTGTACAGTGAAGTGGTAAAAATACTTTTATCAGCATCCACTACATATTTTTGCACTGATAAAATAAGACCAGGCAAATAGGGTGGTGACTTCAGTCTCAACATCACAGTGCATACTCTAGAAGGATGTTTACACTTCTGGAATGAAAACAATTCATAACCAAGTTTTTAACTTAAAATAAGTAACATAAATATTTATCAGACTAGTGTTTCAAGGCCTATATTACTAAACTATTTCTGTATTATATAGGGAGTGACAGCTATTGTTAAAATTGAAATGCTTTCATACCAGAAAATTAACTGAAATCCACTCAGCCAGCATGGAATTTTACGTTAATGAGTATACATTTACTGGGGTTAGAAAAGTCAGGTCAGAAATTTCAGATAGATAGATCTTACCCTGAGAATGTGTTTTGTCTTAGTTTGACCTCTTCTGTGGATTCCATTGATAGCTAGTAGAGAGCCTGCATCCCTCCCTCATTCAAGGCAGGTCCTAGAGGATGAATTCTGAATATTATTCCACAGTACATAGGCAGCTGCTGAGCTTTAAGCCTGTCAATATTTTCCATTGACTCCAGTGCAAGCAGATACACACTTAAACAAGTCTTTACTGGATGAGATGTACAGCACTCAATCCCTTGCAATCCCTTGCCTTCATGCCTCAATTGGTCATCCTCAGATCATCATTCCTCACTCTCAGAAAGAAGCTCCTTTGCTTTTCTTTATCACCTTTGAATTACATCCCTCCACAGTCTTCAAGACTATTTTTTTAATCTATCTGCCAACCACTCTGTTGAGACAACTGGAGGTAGAGCATAACATCCCCACTACAAATCCACAAAATCAAAGAAATGCATCTTCAGGCCATCATTTCACATATGACACTGTCTCCTCCCCTCCTACAGCTACTAACACCTCCCATGGTGTGCTGTGGGTAGTTAAGCCAAGCTCAGAAAGCCTTAACTGTGCCCTGTTTGATGTGCAAACCTTTATTAGGTTGGGTTTTTTTCCTCCATCACTGCTACAGCTGGTGCAGGAGTAAGTTGTACTCAGAAATGTTGGTTTGGAAACAAGTGCTTGAGGAATAGACATTAAAGGGAGAAAAAGAGACATTTTGTCAGAAGGGCCAGAGATGAAAATGGAGAGCATGGTCAGTGAGATGAAATGGTGGCAGGCATGGCAGAAGAGAGGAGAACACCAACTGTTTCATTATTTCCCTCACTTTACAAGTCTCAATGAGGTATGTTTCATACTTAGAGAAGTCTAATTACCTCCAATGAGGCTTTGCACAGCTATTTACATTACTTTTTAACCACTTAAGAAAAAGAATTGCATGCAGGTTGATTGGGATAGAAGAGCCTTGCACTGAAGAACACACCTCCAAGTAGCTCCACATCAATGCTTCTGCATCAGCAGCTCCACAAGCACTAGCAGAAAATCATTGCTGTTGAAATCCAAGGTTTGCTGCTTAAAGAGGTGTGTAGTTATGTCTACCCCAGTCAGCAAGATTTGTGCGTGCTCAGCCCCATCAATAACATGAAGGTGGTGTTGTTTAGTTACGCCATGGATAATGGATGGAAATGGAAGGAAATCTAATTTCAATTTTAAATCAGCTGTTGAATCAGAAAAACTTAGCATCCAGGATGCTAGGCTTTTTTTATGGAGTACATATTTGTATATATGTAGTCCATATATATATCTGTATATGAATTTAAAAACAGAAGGGGTTGAATTTCACACAGTGTCTAATTTCAAAGTCTTTCTGTAAGAGTCTTAAGAGTATTAAGAGAAAAAAAAAATCTAAAAAAAAAAATCCAACAGCAAAACAAATGTCAAAGGGTGTTAAAACTAAGCTTACATGAAATTTCACACCAATCAGCCACCTAGATTAACCAAGGAATCTATACTCCATTATAGCTTTGGAGTCATTTCAAGGTACTGCTTTCATGTACTTGAACAGAGGGATTTGCATTTGCCCACAGAAAGGCACACTCCTGATTGCTTTTCCAGGTGGCATCTCAGATATTGTGTCTGGTATCTAAAGGTGTTCCAACTTTCAGTAGACTGTTAGGACTCTTTCTATATTTGAACACTCTGAGGTTTGATAAAAGCTGACACTTTAGGTTCACTTACTGTTATTGTCCCACCTGAGCATTTCATAGTGGCTAACGAAGTACAAAGTCTTAAATGAATCTTTATATATGAGGTAACTCATACAGAAGACATTGTGGTGCAGCTTCTTTGAGATTTTCTCTGTGCTGAGTTTTTAGTAATATTTCCCCTCAACTAAAAAAAATCATTAATAAAAAAAAAATATATAGGAGCCCCAAGGGTAGCTCAAGGACAGCATGTCTACACGGCACTGTGCTTGAGTCAATAGGACAGCACAGCTTTTGGGCCATAACATCCACCCCCAGTGCTGCTCTGCAGCATGGGGATGTATGAGTTCCTCTGGGCCCAATGATACCTTTCAGAGTATTTTTGCTATATGACTTGGTACATTTTTAACATGTAAAAGGCAACATTTGTGGTTTTTTCTTTTCCCACTCTATGGGTGTCTCTTTTTGTGGAAGTTTTCTGGTGGACAGCATTGTGTAAGTTTCCGGGGATCTACTTCACTCACTTTTTGCTTGTTTGACTCTTTTTTTGGATATCTTTCTGGTTTTCTGACCTGCACTGACCGTCAGAATTGTCTTCCATCATAGGCCTGGCAAATGTTCCCATTGGAAATTCCTCATCTCGCCTCACACAGTTCCGCTTTCTTAAGAACGTCCTGTTGCAAAGGATCTGCATCTCAGTCATAATGTCCTGGATTAAAAATAGATTTATCCAGAAATTATTTCTCTCGTAATTGTTAGAGTAGGAAATACTGGAAAAGGAAAACCTTATGAAGTGTTTCTCATTCCCCAGAAAAAAAAAGAAAAAAAAAAAGTAATATCAATCCATTAAATCTTGAAAACAATGTTTTCAGGCAGAGGACTTGGAGCTTTAAGAAAGCCTGAGCTTTGCCAACCTTTCAGAGGCCTGGTTAGGCATCTAAAGCCATTTATGAACAGATCATTACTATCATTACTACTACTAGGGGAGGAGTCAACTTATTTAGATGTCTTGCATTCATAAAAATGCACATAGCACTTTACAGAGAAAGTGTTTCAAACTAAAATGTTTCATGAGGCCTCAGAATGTATTTCAGACTAATAAAATGAAGTAACAGTGACAAACTTGCAAGCCAGCTGCTTAGTCTTTTCTCAACTTCCCACTCAAACATGCAGGACATGAGGTAGACAGATAAAGACCTAATGACTGAACTAAGCCAAGGAGAATGCAGTAACTAGAGAGCTCATCTGACTAGTGAGCAGATGAATTCTCCATACTATCAACAGAAAGGTGATATATAAATCAATTCAAGCTAGAAACAAGAAGACTATGAAGACAGAAGATAGTATTTCCACAAACTGTTTGGGTTCTACTTCTTCCAGTCTCACCTCATCACGCTCAGTGTTGCAAGTCTCACCTCATCAAGCTCAAATCAATTGACCATCACACATCTGACAGACCTGAGAAGTATTAGGTGAGATCACCCAGGAAGCTCTTTAATCTTCAACATGAGAGACTACCAGAAGTCACAATAAAGCAAAACTTCATGTTAGTGAACCTGTTCACTGGAGTGAAGGCAGTAGCTTGGTGGCTCTAATCTAACCAAGGTTAATGGTGATCAAAAGCAATTACTCTATTGATTGCTGATTGTAAAGATCAAGTTGGTGCAACACATTCATGAGGAATTAAAAAAAAATTAGTTTCTACTGAACAAATGTACTTCCAATCACCCCTTAGTAGCATGTCATGCTGCCATCCAAAAATTTTAGAGGACAATATGGAGACCAAATGGCTCACATGCACTGTGAGAAGGGTTATTACTGCAAGGAAGGTTGCCAAAGCTGTAAGAAACTATCTGAATCCATTCAGACAGATGTGGTTTAAATCAAGATACATAATTTTTGAGTGCTAAGGCAGTCACAACAAACTCCATTTTACACCTTAGTTCTTTCTGGATGAGACTTTTGGGTAGGAATCCAACCATTAGAAGTGGACACAGCTGCAGTATTCCATAGAAGCACAGAAACACAGAATATCCTGTGTTGGCAGGGAACCACAAAGATCATTGAGTCCAACTCCTGACTCCACACAGGGCAACTTAACATTAAACCAGATATCTTAGAGTGTTGTCCAAAGGCTTGGCACCATGGCCACTTCCCTCAGGAGCTTGTTCCAGTGTTTGACCACCCTCTCAATGAAGAATTTTTGTTAATATCCAACTTGAACTTACCCTGATACAGCTTTAAGCCATTTCCTTGCATCCAGAAAGAAGAGATCAGCACCTCCAACTCCACTCCCCCTCATCAGGAAGTTGTAGACAGTATTTGGAAAGAAACTATAAGGAACATCAGAATCTGAAGCAGTTCAGAGACTATTCATGTCTGCTATATGGAGAAAAATGTGCACTATACAGCTTACCTCTTAGTTCTGCATTTTACCAAATTGTCTGACTCAGACCTGTGTCTTTTATTGTGTTTCTTGAGTCAGTCTATAAAAAATTAAACAACTCCTCTGATTTGAGACTACCAGTCTTGTAGGAAACCTGGCAATGTTAAAAGTAATTTCAAAGAAAAAGTAATTTCACAGCTCACATGCAGACACCAATTTTTCAGGGGAGGGGGGCAAGGGAAAAAAGCTGCTATGTTGTCCTGTTTTGGGAAAGCCCCACCTCAAAGGCAGGGAAATCCTTCAGGCACATGGGACCTGCCTGCCATGGGCTTCTGTGCCTCAAAAACTTTCAGATTTGAGAATCTGGGCTTTTCTGCCCTGCTGTACTATTATGGCCATGTTATTGTTTGCATTACAGTGGTGCTTAGAGACCTCAGCCAAAGGCATAAGTCTCATAGCACTAGACACAACACATGCAGGCTGTTCCAGACTGCTCCTTCTCTAACACATCATCACCTAAATGGACGCAGCAGACAAAAGCAAGCAGAAGAAAATACCAGTGAATCCATTTCATATGTGGGAAACTGATTCCCACTTGGGCCAAGGCCACTCAGCATCACTGAGTAAATAAGAGTTGTCTGTACTTTCAGGGAGGTAAGAAGACCATAAATAAGAATCCTTCCCAGAGAAAGTGAAAAAATTGTCTAAGGTCGTGCAAGAATTGTGTTGCACAGCCAGGACTTTAAGTATAAAAGACGTGTTTCTGAGAGCAAGATATTGTTAAGTACAGAAGCACTAGGCAAGAGGATTAAAAAGAAATAATAATGTACTCCTCCTTCCCTTTATTATTACTGTCTAAAAAGGAGTGTCTCAAACAAAATTGGAGCTACATTGTCCTGGACACCCTACAAACACTGTGAAGCAGTGTTTAAATTTCTTTTTTTACATAAGTCTTTCTGCTGAGAATAACCTGGTTTCTGCATTAGTAAAAATTGTCATTGACTGTTTTATTTTTATTTTAAAGTAACTATCTCATATTTGCAAAACACAATTTACTAACCCAACAAACAACTCCCCCCTTGGCTATGCTGCAGCAATTCATATGTCACTTCATTAACAAAAGCAGTTTATGATAGTGAATTGGACTGGATGATCCTTGTGGGTCCCTTCCAACTCAGGACACTAGGATTCCATGAGAACCTATACCAAATCACTGAATGGGCAACAAGGGTCAAATTTTACTTTGGTTTACAAGTCAGTGTACAAGTACACTTGGCACACCAATCTCGTTTCAGTGATGTCCTAGATTTCTGCCAAAGTTAAGAATATAAATTCAGGATTCTCTAGAGGGCAAGCACAGGTTTCAGGGAGAGGAGAGGAGAGGAGAGGAGAGGAGAGGAGAGGAGAGGAGAGGAGAGGAGAGGAGAGGAGAGGAGAGGAGAGGAGAGGAGAGGAGAGGAGAGGAGAGGAGAGGAGAGGACAAGGTTTATGGTTGTACCTCTTCAGATTAAAGCACAAGCCGAGCCAAGGCAATCCTCTTGTAAACTTTGGCTTTTACTCATAACCTCTTTTCTGAATGGAAGATCGATGGAAGACCAACAACAGATGAATTCTCCTGTAGTGAAGACCACACTTTTAAATTCAGCTGCTTATTCCACACAGATACCTGCATTTCTCTACAGCGAAGCCTATCAAAACACTGAAGTGAAGAATGAATAGCCAACATAATTTGCTCCTTTTGTATCAGAGGTTCAGATTTTAATTATACAATTACAGGCTATTTCTCAAACTCAAAGAGATCTCTCACCCTTTAACTGAGCTGCAATTTCACAAATATTTTCTTTTCTATCAGTGAGGGATACACCTCTGCAATATTGAAAGAAGTCATATAGGTGTCCCATATTATTTTGTAGGGATCATATTTTTAATGTTATGTCTGAACATATCGATGACCAGTTGTCACAGATCTGAGGCAGTCCTCCTGCCCTCCTCCAGATCTGTGTGCCACAAGATCCGGAGCTCATCTGACATCCCGCTGAACTAATCTGGGGGATGGGGGAACACAAATGACCTAAAGTGGTGGCAAACTAGTGCAGCTGCAACAACTGAGCAGCTTCCTGCTGGGTCAGGCCCCAGCGCTGGCTCCCTGCCTGACCTGGGAATCTCTACCACTGGCACAAGAGAGGTGAGGGGGTGATGTGGTGGGGACAGGACCACTCTGTTAAGTGGCAGCTAGCTGTCTGACGGGCTCAAAACACCCTGCATCCTCAGGTACACTAGCTTAGCCTTTTCATATTAGGGATAGTAACTTTTTAACCATTTTCCGGCTATGGATTTCCCAGAGGAATGGTGGACCTCATCCACAGGCACAGATCAATGCTTAGCATACATTAGCCTATATGCACTCCTTGGTATCAGTCCACCCACACCCCAGGTGTCTGTAGGTAAAGCGTAGTGACAAGCAACATCATATACTTTCCAACTAATGTTTGTCTTGCTTCCTTTGAAATTACTGCAAGCTCTGATTAATCAATTGGGGGGGGGGGGGGGGGGGAAGTTTCAAATATATTTAACCTACTGCTGGCAAAGCACAGGGAAAACTCACATTCAAAATCTAGTGGTTTATCCTTCATAACTCTGCTTTACTAATACACCAAACTAATGATGGAGAGGAAGAAGAAACCATTATTGGCAACATAGTCTTGGGTCTTCTCCAGCACGCAAAGCTCCTCAGTGGGCAGAGAGCAAGCACAACGTCTAAGCCCAGCCTATTCACTTTGGCTATTGGAGAAACAACCAGGCAGCCATGGGAAGACAAGCAAACCCAAGACTTTCCCAAAGGATGTTTGACATGAATTAAGCCAGGTGGGATTAGGTCATGGCAGAAATGTTTTAGATACATCAGGTCTGTATTTAATTTGACTGCTGCACGTATACCTCAATTTACAAAGAATCAGCAAAAAGGTAGAGAAAGTTTAGTAAAAGTTTCGCAAATGTATTTTCTATGGAGACGTGTGAGCACCCATGAGTTTTCAAAGTTATAAAATACATATCTCCAAAATGAGAGGGAGAAGTATGCCTCTATAGCCCTGCTACAATGACTTCTCACAGAAAAGAAGATCCATTCACGCAAACCTACCTGAAGGGCAAACTTAAGCTACAAGGTATCAGAGCTTACTGAGTGGCACAACAATGTATCAGCCCAGATGTTTTTTTAGAAGGAGCTGGTAAACAAAAAATACAAAGCAACTGGCCACATTCTCAGATAGGTTACAATTGTGTTTTTTCTGCCATTTACCAGGTAAGTCTCAACCAGGACAACAGTCAACCCACAGAAAGTCAGGATGAAAGCACCGTGTTTGAGTCTAACTCACTTCCCATAGGCGGGGTCTTCGGCAGGGTGGCCATAGTGTTGTATTTACATAGGCACCAAATTATTCAAAGGTAACCTTACCTGATAAAAACCTAAATAAAACTAAGTAATGACTGTGAGATCTAACCCACTGTAAAAAGTTTTACTCAACTTTCCCTACACTTGGAATAAATGTTCCAATTTTCTTGTGAGGTTTCAAGATGTCTTTACAAGTGCATAACTTCAAAGTGAGAAAGATCTAACGTCTACCATTAGGAGAAAGAAGGTATGCAAGGATGCAAACATCTGTGTGCTGGAAAATTAAATACTTCAGAATGTGACTTGAGCAGATCCAGGAATTTCCAATACCATTAAAATATTGCAATGTTTATTTTCCTCCTGCCTCAGGAGATAGCCATCAAATGCAACAGCAAAAATACTATCTAAAATTGCAAAGCTTTTAATTATGTCACTCTCTACCAAAGAAATTTCAGCATCCCTCAACTGATACGTTTTTGATGTGATCTGTTGAATTCATGCTACTCATTTCATTTTGAGCTAGCTCAAAATTCAGCAGCACTTTGCAGTGGTGCCAGGTCGCTGTCTCCTGGGAAGGAGCAGTGAAGGAGCCCATAACCTTCTTCATTGCTACAGGCCACCCCATTCATGTTCTCTTGCCACCTGGGGTTGCTTCCTTAAAGGGTAGAACAGTACATCATGGGGGGATGTGGTCTCATCAGAGAGCCCAGCCACAAGACTGCAACTCCACAGGAAGCAATGCACCACAGGTTCATGTGGAGCCCCTGCCAGTCAGAGCATCTGGGGACACTTCAAAAAAACAAACTATTCAAATTCAGACTCACTTGAAAGAAAATACTGTTGGGAAGCTTATTGCAAAGATTCAGATTGTTTTGGAAAATCTCAGCAAGATTTTTTTTCCTTGGAATAAAAGAAATATTCTGTTGTCACTGAATTGCTACCAAGTATGCAATGCAAGTAGCTCTGGTGAAGGACCAACACACATGGAGAAAACTCATCGTACAAAATACCAGATGTATAATGATCTAGTTTTGTTTTCCACTGTTATCTCTACCAGATGGTTTTATATCTGACCATGATTTGCAAAGCACAAAAAATTTAGTTTTAAATATATATATTTCTAAAATCTCATTTTACTGCCTTGGATTGTATTTTTTTATATATATACTTGTTAAAAGTTCATTCTCTCCTTCCGTACAGTCTTTTCTCTTCCTTAACACTTGCAGCACTGTAGACTCTTTTGTTTCAAATGTTTGTATCTCCAAAGATATGCTCAAAAGAATGTCCTTCCTCCCATTGCCATGGCTCTTTTCCTAATAAGCCTTTTGAAATGAAGGGTCACCCAGAGCCTCAGCACACCTCCTTGTAATCCTAGCTGAGACATCAAGGGTTTTTTCAAGGTATTTCTAGGTATAAGAATTTAAATAACATACTGTTAGCCTATCTACCATTGATGGCTGGGTAATTTCAGACTGTGAGAGACCCAAATGCCCAAAGCAATGAGTGGCTTTGACTGCTTAAGAGTCAATGCCTACTCTTTCAAAAGTGCCCTTTGGAACACAGACCAAGGATGACACTGAATTGTTGGATATTTGACAGGGAAGTGTTTCATCTGGTGGTGCATCCAGTAATACACTTTTTACAGCATCACTCCTTCTCAAGACTTACAGCCCAGCACAGTGCGGGGTGGCTGTAAGACTCCCTCATCTCATAAGTCCAGCTTTTATCCAAAATACAGTATGGAAACAACTAAGGGGTGGGAGTGGAGGGGGTGGTACATCATTAGACATCTCCAGGGTAAGAGAATCGTGAGAAATAGCCATTAAGATGTTGAGAAAACTGCTTTTTGCCAGATAAATTTGATTAATTTTTGGATGGGTTACACAATTAGTGGGTGAAGGGAATAAAAGAGACACAGTATGTTTGGATTTTAGTAAAATATTTGATCCCATGTCCCATGAAACCATCAGTGGAGAAATTAGTCCAAATTGGCTTGGGAAAAAAGTATTAACATGTGATGAGAAAACTGGCAAGAAGACCAGAAACAAAGGGTAATGATAAACAGCAATGAATCAAATTGGAAGGACTTTGATTTTTCTTTCCTGGGGTGTTAAAATCACCAGTGTTAGTACCAGTGCTATTAAACTGCATGCATCATATAATCCAGGATAAATGAATTATCTGTGCATGCATGAAAGTTGCAGGTGATAATAAATTGAGAATAAACATAAATATAAACATAAACAAGGAATTAAAAAAAAAAGCAGAGGTATTAAGGAGTTTCTGCTGGAGCCTGGAAAATGATGGGTTGGGAGAAGAATCAGGCGGGGATCTGGACTAGGGCAGTGATATTGAGGAGGATAACAGCCTAGAACTGGTTAGAAACAGACCTGATCCCAAGGCTGCCCAGAGTTCAAGCTCCAGTCCAGAAAAATTGTTAAGCAGGTGCTTAACTCCAGGCATGTAAATAGTTCTTGAATCACTGAGAATTAAATTAAGCCCACAAAAAGCTTTAATGAATTGAGACCAGACTGCTCAGCACCTTGCAGGCTGAGCCCGTCTCTGTTTTTCTCCATGGTGCATCTCTCATCTGCTTGATATGTGCTTTAGCTATTGGCTCTGCGAGCTCAGTGGGCTGTTTCTTACAGAGCAGCAGTTGTGGATTCTGCTTGCACAAAAGGATTTTGGAAGCCTGAATTCAGCTCAGCTTAAAGCAGAAAGAAGACTGAAAATTCCACACTTCTCCATGGACAAAAAATTTTATCAGCAATGATAAACTGCTCCAGGACAGTCCAGAGGACTTCGGTTTGTGCTTAGATTTTCTTTGACAGCGAGATCACACGAACTCAAAATAAAGACCTACTGAACTATTTGTTTCAAAGTGAAAAATTATAAAAGAATATTTCATGAGAAACTAAAAAAAATTTTAGAAAGGTTAGATTGGGTCTTTTCCTGGGATTTCCTTTACACAATTTCAGATAAACCAAAACCAGTTTACAAAAGAACTCAACATTTTACAGGATTGGCATTTTCTAATGAAAACACTTTGAGCTATCCTTCTCCCCTCATATCCACCTGGTACCTTTTTATCTTTGTCATAACAAATATTGAAAATATATTGCTCATTTTCTGTATGCCTTGTACAAGAAATTCTCATTTTTTATTCTCACCAGTAATACACATGCTACCCAATGCACACTGTTCCTACTACTCCACAGTCCCCAGAACTGTCAAATGACCTTTCCCTTCCCACCTCATCAGAAACTTCACCTCCAGCTTTGTTTGGCCTTGAAAACTCTATAGACTTTGACACTTTTTCTTTTCAGAACATTTCTGCTGAGTCAGTTCTTTGTGGGGAAAAACAACAACAGCATCAAAACAAATCAGAAAACAGCATAGATCTTCCTCTGTACAGTCACAGTATTTAGTGTGTTTTATTAGGTCTTGTGGCTTTCTCTTATGATCCAAAGTTCTGGAGCCATAGATTATGGAATAATTTTCACCTTCACATAAAAAAAAAAAAAAATTAAAACCCTACAATTAAAAAAAAAAAGGGTTGAAAGTAAGGTTTCAGTGTTCAAACGCAAAAGGAATAAAATGTACCATTGTTTTTAAGCTCATGCATTTCAGAGGATCCTACAATGCTGGCAACATAGCAACTATCACCCCTGGATGCCATCCAACAACTTGCTACATTACTATTTTACCTCCTTATCAGAAGGTTTGGTCTCATCACCTACCGTCCTGAACTCCCCACCATAGCTCTGCCCCAGATCCAGTTTGGACTTCACCACTGCCCCAAGAAAGCTCCACCATTTAGAAAACACACAGGAAAGTCTCTGACAACTTCTTAGAAGTTATTTTTCCTCCACACCCAGATGGTTTTGACTTGACAGTGGCTCAAACTATCACCAGAAGACTTCTGGGTAGAAAGCTTATGCAAATGGAGCTCTTTTCCCGACTATTCCTCCCCTTCTTCACCAACAGGTGGGAGCGGAGAGTTCCATAGTCAAAGCCCCCGCCACTTCAGCAGGGTCTCCCAACCTCCCCTCACTCCTGCCCTCCTTGCAGAGGGTTCCGTTCCAGCCCTTCTCATACTGGCAGGGGAAAATGAGCTACTGTCAGGCTGAGAGCCTCATCCACACCCCTCTTGAGGCTGCGATCTGTAACTGAGAAGTTACTGCTGTGGCAAGTGAGGAAAAAGCTATATCAAAAACATTACACAGTTAAACATCTCAGAAGTGGTTAAAACTGAGCAGTATGGTGCCTACCAACAGCAGGTTCTTAAACTCCCAGACACTTTAAGGGACACCCCAGGGACTCACCTTTTCTTGTGCAATACCGTGCACTTAGCAAGGTTAAATTCAATCTGCCCTTCCAGTCTTCTTTCCTTTACTTTTCCCCAGTGAAGATGAAGTTTTAAAAACTTAGAAAAATGAGATTATAACTAAATGGAAAAACTCCAAGAGGGAGAGAATTAAACCTGTGATTGGAATCCACAGGTGTTAGCATTATCTTCATGGGAGCTGGAAAGAAGATTGAATTGGTCTTTGTCTGTACCAGCTGATGAATACCATGCTTCCATGAAAATCATGGGTTTTGCTTTTCACTGCTCAGTGACAGTTTGAAGGAAGATGCAGGTGACCATGCAGGGCTCCATGCAGTGCTGAAACCACCAACATCCCTGGCTGGTAGTCATGCTGACATTCTCTGAACATAAGTAGTCTGATGATTGACAGAGCCTTTGAAAGCTGTTTCATGAAGAACCAATTTTTAGGAACAACATGGAGGCAAAACTCCCTGTTGGTGCAGGAGATGACCATTCCAGCAAAGCCCTTGATCTGTTCCACTCTTCCATGATACACTCCTCCCATAGCTTTGCTTTTGGCTTTTCCTGAAGGTAATTAACCCTTTTGACATCAGCACCTTTGTTCAGTGGCCTGTGATTTGCAGAGAACTTGCCTTGGTGATGCAGCCCATCCCTTCCATGTTACTTTTTAGAGCAAAATATTTATTTCTCGCTTTTTTATAAAGTGCTGTCTCCATTAATAATGTTTTACAGATTATAAAAATTCCTAGGTGTAAAATATTAAGTCACATCACTGTGTAAGCAATGCCCCCAACATCTTTTGTTTCCTTTAAGTCTTCGGCTAAAAGCATTTTATGTCATTTGGGTTGTCGCCGATACTATGTTCTTTAACCTCAGCTCCTTATTTTGCTCAGATTACTGCCAGATTTCTCAGTTCCCCCTCCTGCCAACTGAGATGATGCACTATCTCTGGGCCAGTACCATGCTGCAGCCTGTCAAAATGTGATGGAAGATGGCCCTGAATCCTTCCTTGACTTAAATCACAGCTGTCATTTTCCATCAGTGCCCACTGTTGAAGCTTAGCTCCTGTTGGCACAACACCCTATGTAGAGTTTAAGCTGTGCTTTTCATTGCTGGTCTCCACTTTTCACAGAACTGACACTTTTAAGTCCCCATCCATATGCCTCTTCACCCATAACAAAACAAACAACAACAAAAAAATTCACCTTCCTCTTGCTTCTCTGACTTTTATTCTCTGGTCCTATTGCCTCTGTGCCTAAGGTGTCACACAGCCCTCTCTGCTCATTCTCACTGCCAGGTCCACGCGTTCACCACTATTAAGCCATCATTAGTACAAGCAGAAAACAAAACAATTCAGAGGAACCTTTTCCTAGGGTCTCAGTGTCAAATGAGGAGCATTTGGAATAGGGTAGGTCTAGCAGCAACATCCCCCCAGCATGAGACCTTGCTCTTAGGATGACACTTCATCTGCACTGGCTGGGGACCACTGTCCCAAGTGGGGTTAGTAACCACAGCCCAGGCTCCCATGATGGTACCGACCACACACGCAGCATTACAATAAGAGGCAGCAGGTGGGTCTGAACCGAAGGGCAGGGAGCCCAGGGAGGAAATTAGGTGGTACCATTCAGCATGCTGAGTGGCAGTGGCAGGACATCAGATGCCTTGCTACTGCCAAGTTTCTGTGGGGGTTGAGGAAGAGAGGGCAGCATGCAAAGGTCTGTGGGATGGCGAAGAGACTATGTTTTATAAGGAGAACTTTCCCTATGTAAAAAACAGGAGAGGAGAAATTGCACACGTGTTGGAAAGTGCTATCAGTGGGCTAGCTGTGTCACTTATATCACTTACCCCTTTACACTTCTTTTCCTCATCTCTTTCAGTTAGTTACATGTCCTGATCTCACAGGGTGAAAATGGGGAATACTTTTTCCAGAGCAGAAGCTGATGCTCTGGCTTTGTGTGAGTCAGTGTAAGAGCTAATTCCGCCAGAGCATTGCATTTTTTTTCAGTTGACTGTGGGATAAATGTCTCTCAAGTCTGACTCCTTTCCACAAGGATGTAACGCATGTAGACCTACACCAAAATAGCAATATGCCTTGGCAGGCCAACATCTGCCAGGGCTGGCTTCACTACCTTAAGCTGTTAAAAATCTCGTAACACTTCCACTCTACCTTTCTATAAGCTCCAAGAACTTTTTGTAACAGGTGAATGCCATGGAAGC
Organism: Streptopelia decaocto; assembly: GCF_964273445.1. NCBI lineage: Eukaryota > Metazoa > Chordata > Aves > Columbiformes > Columbidae > Streptopelia > Streptopelia decaocto. The sequence continues at coordinate 68,625,258 of NC_138663.1, read as the reverse complement.
CTTCACATATTTTTCCTCACAGCCGTCTTGTTGATGGAGAAGTGAACCACGTGTCTAAAATGACCAGGCTGCCCTAAGAGGAGGTGGAACTGAACATAGGTCTCCTTGCTAGCACATGGACGTGTGTTCAACTCTGCACAAACACAGATCTGTAGCACAATCTTTTCCCCGGCAACCTTGCAATAATACACATAAGACACACATGAAGCAAAGCAGGAAAACAATGGGACACAACTGAGCCAGTTCAGACCAAGGACCTGCCTTGCCCAGTCTCACGTCTCCAGCTATGCCCAGATTTCATTTATTGCTTTCCTTTTTCTCTTCCAGCATCAGGCCTGGGTTTGGTGCTTCCCCTGCCTCCCACCGTGCTCACACCAGAGCCCACTACTGGCAAGGGCCCAAGCAGCTGTGACATGGGGCTGTTTCAAGGAGGCTGAGCAGAGCTGGGCACAACCCTGCTACCCTCCCCTGTCCATCTGTCTGCATATCCCTCCCCCTGTCCTGAGCCCACACTGCCCTCCCTAGCACATACAAATGTCCCTGCTGGCAAAGCCCCTTGGCAGAGGGGGCAAAAAGTGGCCAGCTCTGTGCCAAACCCATTGTTGGACACCCCGGTCTTCCCCTTCCCTCCTCAAAAAATACCTCCTCCACTTTGCCTGGGGTGAGTTGACCACCCAAGCACACTTGGCGTGATATCCCCTCCCATGGCACCAGGATCTGTCTCTGTCCTTGTGCCCACTTGTGCAAGAGTGGACAGTGGATGGTGCCAGCTAAGTGGGTCAGTTGCTGATGGGTTTTTACATACATGTGGAAGAACTACTTCGAGAATGGAAAAAAAAAGTTAAGGAAGCGGGAAAAAAAATATGTCCCCAGGGTGCACAGGCAAAATCCAAAGCTGTAAGGAAAACTGAGAGAGATGCAAGAACAGGACAAGTGTATATGATACTTCTCCACAACCGTTCTCATTTCTATCCTGCTCAGGAGACAATGGCAACCAGTGTGCCTGGCTAGACCCACCATCCTCTGCCTTCCGAACAGCTGGCAAAATTTACTGAATCAAACCTCAGAGCATGCCTGAGATGGACGTACGTCAAGATAACTGTATCTTCTTTCCTTGCAGACAGAGGAAAGATATGTGATTTGCACGTTTTAGAGCTGAAACTACCGGGGAAACCCTGATCCTCAGTTAAGCTCTGACCACTAAAAACAGGGGCTCCCCTTAGAAGGCAACGTTCTGTTAAACAGCAGATAGAAATATAAGCATTAGGCTGTGAGATAGCATTTCCCTTTCTGTCACATGAAAGATGAGTTCATTATAGAACATCCTCTCTCAAGCCTGTAGGGAAAAGCTTGGAGGCTCACAGATAAAACAAATTGAGTTATGTCTTCCTTCGCTTTAAGTGGGTACAAGGATTTTTATTGTCTGTAATGTTAGCAACATTGCATCGTCCAAAAGACCTTGTTCATTTATCAACTTTCTTAAAAATCTTTTGTTCACAAGACTGCTTGTGTGTGTGAACACAGAAAAATTCAGCTCTATCTAGTATCAGCCCGCAGCTGTTCAGTGACAGAAGGACTCAAAAGCTACGGATATGAACATGGGAAAATCCACCCAAAGCAGAAGGAAGACACAAGTAAGCAACAGCTGCATGACAAGAATATGCTGTTTCTGCAGTGTGAGGGAAAAAAAAAAAAGGCGCTGTTGTTATAGTAAGCATCAGAAAGTTGTCACCAAACATTATAGTTGTGATTCAGTTTAGAAGAAAAGCAAAATTACATCTCCTTCTAACTTTCTCTAGGTATCTGATGCTTTTCTGGACATATGTTCTGATTCTCTGATTCCCAGCAGGGTCTGGAAACTCTGAGCCAGAACCTGGGTCCTTTGAACCATCTTCTAAGCACTGGAGTCAGCAGATTTCAATCTGTCCCTGACTTTCACAGGGAAAAGGACAAGATGAGAAAAAAAAAAAAAAAAAATGAGTCCCCCAAACCTGCTAAATACTTTCAAACCCTACTTTCATTTATTTATTTATTTATTTATTTTGATTATTCATAATATTGCTGGGCTTAGTCACAGCATGTTGGACTCGTGCTTTTTACACTTACTTAAACCAAACAGATCCCAGGCACAGCAGATTTCTAAGTGTGTTTTCAGAGCACAGATTGTCCATCAAGCAATTGTCCCTGAGACCCCACAGCCAGAACAGGAGACTAACTCTGGCTTTCCCAGCTCTGAGGAGTTTCATCTTATATTTCTGCATGGACTCCACTCTTGTAGGCCCTCTACTTTGTAATTTACCACCTCAGGGATAAACATCTACTAAGAAGCATGGCAGATCGACTGTGTAACATTTCTAAAAATAAACAATCTCTACTTGAGATATGCAAGAAAATATATAGAGCTAAATAACGCAACAGAAGAGCCCATCTGCACTTTTCTGTGCCTGGTTCTTCACCATCCTTTATCATCCTCTTTCCAGGTCCTCTCAGGAGAACTTTCTTTCATTCCTGCACAAGGTCTCTCCACATGAAATTCAAGCCTTTCTTCTGCAGCTCCTATTTTCAGGTACTGTCTCATTTTTGAAGGACTCACCTTTTGCAGAAGTATGTTTCTCTCTTCCTTATTTTCCTCCCTAAGTTTTCTTTGCATATGGCTTCTTAGCTCTGCTTTTCCCTCAATCCCTGCCTGCTCCAGAGAAGTTGGGTAGCCTGACCTTTTCGAGGATGGAGCAATTCCTGTGTTATCTGAAGCTAACGAGCCCATTCAGGTGCCAACAGTCTCTAATAGTCCATCTATTCATAGACAGAGAAACCAGCTCCACTCCCTTCTTTCCTAGTGCAATGTTTGTGAGATAAGGGAACAACAAAAGACAGTCCTAGAATATAAGGGGGAGAGACAATATACAAAAGGAAACTGGGATTCTATATTGTGCATAGATTATTTTAAAATAATACCTATCACATCCACTCTGATGGGGGACATCACAGAATCACAGAATCATAGAATAGTTTGGGTTGGAAGGGCCCTTTCAAAGGCCATCTAGTCCAACCCTACTGCCATGAGCAGGGACATCTTCAACTAGATCAGGTTGCTCAGAGCCCCGTCCAGCCTGGCCTTGAATGTCTCCAGGGATGGGTCAACCTGTTCTAGTATTTTAACAGCCTCATTATAAAAAACTTCTTCCTGATGTCTAGCCTGAAGGTCTTCTAGCCCACTACCCTGACTCTGTCTGTGGACAATACCTAGGGAAGCACTGAAGATTAGGATGAGGAGCTAGGAACATTGCCCCAGGAAACAACTCCCTGTTCAAAGGGGTTATTGACACATGAAGATGAGTTGAAAGCCCAGGTGAGAGTTTCAGCATACAGTGAAATGAGACAGTGGCACAACAGAGTTTTGCTGGGGGTACAGATTTTCAACATCAGGGATGAAAAAAAAGCATAACTCACAAACCAAGAATGGAGACAGGGGAGGAGACAGTGGAGGAGATCTGGAGGTTTCAATGAAGGAGAGTGGTATGGAATATGTGCCAGTGATTTTCTTAGTTAATAAGGTGGTTTAGTTCCATTTACCAATAAAACCCTTGTCTACAGATCCTGAAGACTACTTCCTGATCTATGTATATGGAGTTATGTCAGGGGACAGCAACCACCTATCAATGCTTCTTGCTGTTTTTCAAATACTCAGAAAACTTCAAGGTGATGGACAAATGTTGCAGCCGGGCAAACTCTGAGCAGGTACAAGGGAAAGGTTCTTCTTCCCTAAGAGTGATACAGCAGCAAGACAGATTACCCAGAGAGGCTGTGGGATCCCTATCTTTGGATATTTTGGCTGGATAAGGCCTTGGGCAACCCAGTCTATCTCGCAAGGTGGCTCTGCTGTGCGCAGTGTATTTGACTAGATGACTTCCAAACTAACTCCCTCTATGAGACACGTTTCTCTCAGACCTGTGCATATTTACATCCAGTAAAACAGACGAAAGGCAGCACCACCCTTTAGGGAGCATCAAGTCATGCACAGGAAGTTGTGTACGCCTGTGAACGTCAACTTTAGAATCAGGGAAAACGGTAATCAAGCAAAAGGGTTTCCTAGTCAAAAGCAAAACAAAATGCTGTAGAAGCAAGGTAGCAGAGCTGCGGAGAGGACATTTCTTCTGATAGCCCTGGGAGAAGCAGCCCTTGAGAAATCACTCACCATCGCCCTGATGCTGCAATCCCTGGCAAAGTGGTTTTTTGTTCCTGTGGGTTGCTGGAGGAGTTTTGGGAGTTGTCTAGTGGCAGCAGCAGCAGATTTTGCTGAGACTTGTGAGAATTTCTTTCCACTTCAACAGGAGGGCAGCTATCACTTCAGCTGCTTTCCTGTCTCAGCCCCTGCCCAAGCGACATCAGGAGTTTTGCCCAGAACAAAAAGGAACCTCTTAAAGATTTCGGATGTAGCTCAGACAAAGCAGACAAGATCTTCACCATGCCTACCAAAACACCTCAGTCAGCCAAAAACTACCTGCATGAAAGTGCTGGGAGCTTAGATCTGGAATGGTTGGGGCTAGAGCTTGAAACAAAGGCATTTATCACCCCTTTCCAGAAAGGCAGAAGGCCAGTAGTCCCTGAGGTCTTTTTTCCCCATTATTCACACAAGTGCCCAGCAAAGCCTCAAGGGCAGCAGTTTTGAGCCTGAGGAGCTGGGTGGCGAGGAATGGTAAGGAACTCATGGGTGAGAGGGGTTTCATACCACCCACCATTTCTTCTCAAGAAAACCACATCTTCAAAAGCCATGTGGCACCTGGCAAGTGACTGAAGACTCTGGGTGTTAATTGCCACTGTGAAAAGGGGCACAGCCTTTCAAAATGCTTTAATTTCATTACTAACTTCAAAATGCATACTTCTTCATCTGTAGCTCACTGGTGCTGAGACACTCCGTTACAGAAATAAAGTACTGCATTCACAAAAGAGAAGGAGAGAAAGAGAAAAAAGAAGCAAGTTATAGTGCTGCGTTCAGGTGGTCATCAATATTATACGCAAGGTCATATTTTTAGGCTATTATTGTTTTATAAGTAATTAATTTTCCCAGGTGTAGATGTAATTGTCATAGAGCAGAGTAGTACAATATCTGAACTGTTTATCTGTGGAATAGCTTTTAATTTACCAGTTTTAGAAGAGGAAATTAACAAACAAAATTGTTTACTTAAATAGAGGGCTTTTATTTACAGTGTTTTATTTTGGTTTACTCTTGTTTTGTTTTCATTTGGTTTTATGTGCTTCTCTGCGTGTCAAGCAATAAAACTTTCCTCATTCTATTTGTTTGTTTGACTACATTAAGAAGACCCAAAGTCAACAGATCTAGAGAGTATTTCATAGTCCCCAGAATGCAAAGGAGACATCCAAAATACTGTATCAAAGGGTATTTAAGTCAGAATACTTGTGAAACTAATATTTTTTTATGGACAGGTTTTGATGATTTTAGAGACGAAATAAGCCAAGTGCTGAGGGGAAACATAATTTTTCTTTCCTTTAAAAATCCACCTATTTTCAGAACTCAGATGTGCTCTATACATCTGCACAGAATGAGATGTCCAATTTACGTCCATAACAAGTTGTCACTTAACACAGTCATTCACATGGGTTCCAAAACAAAATCTCGTACTGATGTAGCTCCATGTAAAGTTTCTTGCTGTTTGCCAGACAATATGTGCTTCATATGTTTCAGTAAACTACCCAGCATGGGACCCTGTGCAATGGTAATTCTCTTACTGCAGATTAACAGAACTGTTATACTTACTTTCAAAATACAGCTGCTTCTACGAATAAATATGATTAGTTAGCATCTAACAGCAATGTAAAGACAAACAAGGCACGCAGTATCCCTTCCCAGTTCCCCATAAAAGGATCAATTTGCTATGAAGGTCTTCCTTCCCTCTCTCCTTTTTGTATATATAGACCTGGGCATGCTACAGGCATACATTAAATGTAAAATATTTGCCTCAGTGTAGGTAGAAAGAAAAGACAACGGGATTGAAGCTCCACATTTGTTTTGGTAAGAGTAAAACTACATGTATTGGATCAAGACTGAGAGACCATAGAGCAAAGTCAGAACACTACTTCTGAAGGAAGATATGTGACAGCAAGATGCTTTAAAAATTGGAGAAAAAAAAGATTGCACATTTAATGTGGAAGCCTTCTTTAAATTCACTGTTACAAATATCCCAGAGACCAGGGAAATCACACAGCAGAATGCAAGAGGTTAAGATCACAGTCAATTTTAAGCAGAAAAGCAAGCTGATTCTGTCACCTTCAGATCCTATCATACTGTTAGTGATGAAAGACATATCAATGGTTCATACCTGCAATTTGTCAGAACTGTTCCTGCTCTGTCAAACATCTGCTCCAAAAGCCACACCGCTTCTCCCCACACCACTTCGCAAAAAAAAGAATGATTGTGTTTATGTACAGTTCTGCATACCAGGGGCCCGATCCTGTAAAAAATGTCAAGTGCTCTCCCTTTCAATTGATTTCCTGGTGTGTGGGAGGCACCTGTTACGTGTTCCCGCTCCCTGCAAATGCACAGCAGCCTTATCACCCAGCTCACCGAGGAGAGAATCGAGCCAGAAGCACTCACTGCAAAGTACATGGCACCCCTGCAAGATAAGGCTGTGGCACCAGGAGAGTTAAGCAGAACAAAAATTTCCCTGTCTCCCACATAGCAAGAAAAATCCCAATCCTAGACTTTCAGCTCCAGAAGAAATTTCTCGTCGGTTCCGACTCCTTTGCTGCAGAATCTCACCCTAATTCTGCATGTGCCTGCATTACCGCAGGTGATAGGTTTTATACAGATTCATAGATCCAATACTTTTAAGGCCACAATACATCACAGGGATTACGTATCTAGGTGTATCTACGTGTAACTAGTCACAGAACCCCACTCAGTAGCTCCTCTTTCAACTCTGCAACTGTGATTTGTGGTAGATTTTAATTTTTAGGCTTTAACCCCACCTAAACTTAAAGACACAACCCTAAATAAAATATCAAGGGATTAATTAAACTTGCAGTTGAAAAGTTCACGTTGTTGTTCACCTAAATGTACTGCTATCACTTTTGTCATCCTAAATCTGCCTGAACTTCTCTAGATTTCTCTAGTTTATGTTCTTGTCAAACCTGGGAGTCTCTTTGGGCTAACTGAAATGAATTTATGAAGTCTTCCAGCCTTAAGCATGAGTCTCAGGTACACAATCATTCTTGTAGCTCATCTTTTGAGTCCCTTCCCATCACCCCTAGTAAGAAATCTGAGAGTGGAGTTGTGCACTCCTTGCACTGGGCACTGCAAAAACACAGTTTCTAATTACTGCTCCGAAGAAGTTTAAACTGAGGAATGAGAAAGAATAAAGAAGAAACTTTGCATAAAGCAGAAAATAGTAAATAATTAAACATATGTTCAGCAATCACACATAATTCATTAGTTAATGCTGTAACTGTTGTGCCTGCATAAAATCACCCTCTAAAGACAGGTATAGTTTTATTACAGGATATATTTCACCTGCTCGGTAATTATGTTGTTTAAGGTGGCTGTTAATGATAAAGCAGCCACTACACATGTATTTAGAGTTGAAAATTGCCTGTACAATTAAAAATAGCTCCTTGAAAATGCATGGGCAATGCGCAGCCGTTCCTGAGGTATCCAAATAATTTTCTAGTCTTTAATCAGAAAACAGAGGAAAGAAAATATGATTTTTATTATGTTGTTCCTGTTGAATGCACAGCATAGAATCATGGAATTTACCCTTGAACAGCTAAAAATCAGATATTTAAAATTAAAAAAAAAAAAAAAAAAGAAGAAACTACCAAGATAGGCTGCTTCCAGTGACCGAAGCTGGAATATTTTTATTTTAAATCTACTACACATTTTCTTATCCACAGTGTTTGTTTCCTTTCGGGGCTTTCCTCAGCTTGGACAGTGGAAATACATTCATCTGTTTCTTTTTTGGCTTCCAGTCGGTTTCACTTTCAGATTCTCACATTTCACACTCCAGTCTTCAGGTTTCAAGCACTGCAAGGGAATACTTATTTCATTTAAACAAACAAAAAACCTGCGGCCGCCGGCGCGCACACACAACATGTCTATCGGTCTGCGGTTCAAATGCAAAGCTTGATCCCATGCTGTCCCCCGAAGCACCTTCAAGATGGTTTTCTGGGATTCGCAAAGAAAATAAATTAAATAAATAGGAGTGATGACGAATTAAAGATCTATTTTTTAAAAAAACGCGAGTCGCCGGGTTTTGAAGCGCTCTCGGACTAACACCAATAAAATACCATTACATATTACCGATTTCGTGATAACTGAGTGCGGGTTAATGGTGAGGAGACGTGACACCACAATTTGATGACCTGAAGAAGAGGGGCTCCCAAAACATAAGTGGTGACCGCGGCATTGCTCCCGGGCGGCTGCGGTGAGGTTGAGGACAGGACGATCCCCTCCCACCGGGCTGTGGGGAGGGCCAGCAGCGCGGCTGTCCCGGGGCGAGGCGGCAGCTCCGCGCAGGGCGCAGCGCTGCTCCGCGGGAGCGCCCACCTGGGGCTGCGCGCACCGCCGCTCCCGGAGCCGCCGACGGAAAAAGCATATACCGACGATGCTTGATTTAATCATTTATGCTTTTAAACGGGCGAAGCAGTTCAGCAAAAGAAGGGGAGCAAGTGCGAAAAGTTTTGGTTTTGTTTTGTTTTTTTCCGGGGGGAAGGGTGGTATTTAACATATGGCACTCGGTAATCTCTACACGGAGGCTGTTAAAACATCTGCTGCCTCCAAACGCATGCAGCAGCGCTCGTGGGCACGGGGACAAGGCGAAGGGGGCAGCTCGGGCACGCCGGTTTCCGCGCCCGCGGGGCGCCCGACGGCCGCCCAGGCTGCCTACGCGCCCACCGCGTTTCACAGGACCGGCGTTTCCCCTTTGGAAACGGTACAGAGTATAAAAAGGCCGTCGCACCGGCGAAAAAGTGGTGGGGTTTTTTTGGTGTGTGTTGGGGTGGGTTTTTGTGTCTTTTTAATGACGTCGCTGCAGATCAGCGGCACCTCCGCGTGCAGAGCTGGCATGCTTCCATTTATTGATTTAGGGTTATGTTTTGTTTTTCCTTAATGGGACCCCTTCCCCAGCAAGGTGGCGGGGAGGCAGCTGCCCGCCCGCGGGGCTCTTGGGTGCTCTCCCGGCGGCCGCCCCACCGCAGGGAGCGGGGGGCCCCTGCATCCCTCACCCTGGTCGCCGCCGCCGGCAGCCGCGCCGTGCCCCAGACATCACTCCACTTCGGAAAGTCGGTGCTGGACAATTAGGACACCCGTTGTCCTCCCCCCCGAAACCCACATAAATCACAATCGCTGCATTGTCGGGCTACAAAGCCAGACGGGAGCGCTTATGAATTTAAGTTTGGAGAAGGAAAACGTGCGCTGACACAACACGCTCCCTGTTCACAGGAGTAGCCAGGAAGGGGAAATGAATGGTGGAACTTAAAGAGCCTTTCATTGCGGAGCACGCCGCGCCGCAGCGGGTCCCCGCTCACCGCCCTCGACGTACGGCGGGGGGTGCCCCCTCCTCGCTGCCTTCCTTCTCCCTCCTAACACGCGAGTCTTGCCGGGCAAAGCTCTGCCCAATTCCGCCTACGGTGGGCTCGGCCCCGGTAAGCTCCCGCCTCGGGGGGGTGGGCGGGCGAGGGGCCACACACAGTGCCCGGCAGCGCCCAGACGCCGCCGCCGCCACTTCGTTTCAGCTGTGGCCGGGACCAGGGGGGCGCGGAACTGATTTTGCGAGGAAATGCTGCTAGTTACGCGTGAAGGGCCCGGCTCCGTGTTGCCGGGGACGGGATGGGAGTCCTGCTGGCTCTTTGGTGGCAAAGTAGACATTTGCTCCTACGGGCGGCTTAGGTGCTGGGCCGTTCCAGCCGGTTTTTGCAAGGGACCCCCTGCCGCTGGACTCCGCAGAGATGCCACCCACGGCAAAGCTGGTCCCATCCCTCCCATCCTTTTTGATGCAGAGGGGCGAAGGCTGGCGAGGGATAGGGTGCGTTTGCCCATTCGCGGGCAACGACGGCCGGTCGCCCGCCTTCCTTGATGCCGGCAGGACCCGTGCCGCTCCCGGGACAGGCGGTGCGGTCAGGTGAGGGGGCTGCATCTCACCCCCTTTCCTCCCGGGCTGCTTTCGGTGGCGGGCAGCATGCGTCCTTAAAATATAATCTGCCCGGTAACAATCAGCGCGCAGCGGCGAGAGCCCCAGAGCTATTGGCTATGCAAATGGAGGGAGGGGAAGCGGCGCCCCAAACTCCCCACTCACACTTTTAAGGCGGTATTTCTTTCCTTCCCGCTTAGCCCACCTCCACGGCGCCCGGGGCTGGGGAGGGGGGGGGGGGAACGGCCGCTCCGGGGAGCGTGCTCCTCGCATGCCCCGCGGGGCCGCCGCCGCTCCGCGCCCACCCGGGCAGCTCATCCCCTGCCGGCCCCGGGAAGCTCCTTCCCCCTCGGGAGCCTCTGCTCTCCGTAGCAGGCAGCGGCAGAGACTTCGCAAAGTTGACACATTTTGCAGGCGGGGAGCGACTGCGACGGCGGCGAAGTCCGAGTAGGGTTGAAGTCACCCGGTACGGGACATAACTTCTCTCCCTCCCCCCCCGCCCGGTGACCTCTCTCCCTCCTCCCTCCCTCGCTGCGTTTCCTAGAAAGTTATATCAGTGTGGCCATGCCGTGCTAAAACGGTTCCCCTGCTAGTAGCGCGTATGTGTGCCAGAGGAAGTAGCATGGTGATTGTTGTTAGATTTCAGCTCGCGAACGCCGCCGAACCCCCACCCCTCGAGGAGCTTTGGGGTGTTCTTCGGATTTGCTGTTAGGCTGCAGTTAGCAGGGAGCTGTGTGCTCCCTGCAGCTGCAGATTAAGGGGGTACCGGAGGGGGGAGGAATGAATCAAGGGCTTGAGCGGGGGGAACGGGGCGTGCATCTGGCACCCTGCTGAGCCCCAGGACATTTCATCCTTCGCCCCCATCGTCTAGGTAGGTACAGAGGGAGAGCCCGTAGTTTCTTACAATAAGAGGGGGGAAATAGATTGAGACGGGCACCCGCAGAGGAAAGTGTGGAGCGGATTTAATTTGGTTGCTGGAAGGAAGAAAAAGAGAAGCTGTCATTTGTGTATGTGTCCCTATACGAGGGCCTCCTGGTTCCTTGTTAGCTTATAGAGAGGAAAAAAAAAAAAACGCGTTTGATGTTACGTCTGACCAGCTGCTGTTCTCCATAATAACAAGAGAGAGAGAACTGCCTGCCCTTGCGAGTTGCGTCACTTTGCTTCAACTTTAGGCTAGAAATCAAGAGAGAGAGAGACGAGTTTCAAGGGAGGCAGGAGCGAGCTGGAAAGCCCTGCCGTCTTCCTCCCACCCACCTACCCCTCCTCCTCCTATACCCCTCTCCTTTCCCCACCCCTTTCCCCCCCTCCAAAAAAAAAAAAAAAAAACTTTTCCATCAGAGAAAGAGGGAGATCTCTTTGGAAACATGGAGCTGCTGTGCTGCGAGGTGGATCCCATGAGGAGAGCTCTGCCTGACCCAAACTTGCTCTACGACGACCGCGTTTTGCACAACTTATTAACCATAGAGGAGAGGTATCTGCCCCAGTGCTCCTACTTCAAATGCGTCCAGAAGGACATCCAGCCCTTCATGAGGAGGATGGTGGCCACTTGGATGCTGGAGGTCTGTATCCCGGTGCCTTCCCCCGGCCCCTCGGAGCGGTGCCGGCCGGGGCAGGGGGGCAGCAGGGTGGCCGGGTGCGGGCTCCTCGCCGCTAGCAGCACCTCCGCCACACCTCGTCCCCCTCTCGCCCTGCAGCCTCTTGCCCCTCCGGTCGCGGTGGGGGTTCTTGCGTCTTCCCTTCACTACCTCCTGAGCTCACCCGGTGTGCTGCGGTGGGGGAAGGGGCGCGGGGAGCATCGACAGACCCCGGTGGAACTTGCCCCTTCCGGGGGGCTGCCGCAAAGCGGGGGTGCTGTAGGCGAGGAAATGGGGTGGGGGGCGGAAGCGAAGTTGGAAAAGTCAATTTCAATTAAAAAGCACAGAAAAGCCGCCTCCGGCTGCGGGCGGCCGGGAGCGCTTGAGATGGAGGCTTTTCTGGGAAAAGGGAGCTGCGCCCGGGGCAGGGCGAGGGACGGAGGGTGCCCGGTGCCCCCCGCGTTTTGCCCAGCGAGGATTTTGTGCCCACGTATGCAGTGGTGAGGACGTGCCTTTTTTTCGCCATGTTGCGCTGCATGCAACTCTGCTCGGAGGCGCCGAGCCCGTCTTTACCCCTCCTTTCTAAGAAGGGGCTCGGAAGTGCACCCTGTCGCTGCACCCCAGTCCCCCCGGCCTGGCAGGGGACTGCTGGGGCAGTCCGAGCGGTCGGCGAATCCCCCCTTCGCCCCGATACTTCAGGCGGAGCGGCAGCGGGCCCAGATCCCTGCAGACTCGCTTGCCTTGCCCCGGCCCCACCACCCATCATTTGCCCCTTCGGATCTCCTTTGGGGGAGATCTTTCCCGGACCAAAACCCCTGGGTTGGAAAGAACAGGCTCCCCGCTTGGTTTTCATGTGCGATTTGTGCTTTTTCTCCCAAGCTCCGATTTTTTGTAAATTTTTGAAACAATTTTTTCGCTCGCTCCTGCTAAAAGGAGCCGGGCTGCTCGGGCTCTCCCCACCCCACCTCGCCGTCGCTGTGTCTCCCGTCCTTCCCCTCCCACGCTGGATCGGGGGCACAGGGCTGGGGGACACCCCTCGGGGGAATTTTTGCAATTGTCGGAAACGATAGGGGACCGTCCCAGGATGCCACCGGCACCAAAACCGGGACCCCCGGGGAAGTTTTAATATTTTTATCGATTTTTTGAAAATATGACGAAATCAAAAAAAAAAAAAAGAAAAAATTGGGTCGCAAAAAAAAAAAAAAGTCGGAGGCTGCTAGCTTGCTGCTGGATGGGGCTCTTCGGCTCTCCCACACAGTGTCTTGAATTCATTTCTTACTGAATGAACTAAAGGAATGTGAAAGCCGATTGACAGCCTTCCCAGCCTCTCCAGAGATCTCCCCCTCCCCCAAAATTTAGCTCCCCGGGAAACAAAAATAGCAGGAGCCATAGCAGGGAGGCAGTGGTCTATTTTGTGGGATCACTCATTTATTTATTTTTTCCTTCTTTTTCTCTCTTCATTCCCCTCCCAACCCATCTTCCCTTCCCCACGCTCCTCGCTTTGCAGGTCTGTGAAGAGCAGAAGTGTGAAGAAGAAGTTTTCCCTCTGGCCATGAATTACTTGGACAGATTCTTAGCTGTGGTGCCCACTCGAAAGTGCCATCTGCAGCTGCTGGGCGCAGTGTGCATGTTCCTGGCCTCGAAGCTGAAAGAGACAATCCCCCTCACAGCCGAGAAGCTGTGCATATACACGGACAATTCCATCAAACCCCAAGAGCTGCTGGTAAGCAGCCCCCTTCCACCTTCTCTCCAACAGCTCTTGCACTGGTGGTCTTCACCTTCCCTCTCCCTTTCTTGCACGGCGAGCCATCACTTTTGCCACCACCCTCCCTTAAAAAAATCACGCTTTTGACGGGTTTTTACACACGCTGTGAATTGCAAAAAAAAAAAATGCTAAAGGTTCAAGAAAAGGGTCGACCCAGAACCGCGGGCGTGTGGTGCTGGGGCGGGAGCAACAGGCAGGACCTCCCTGACGGCTCTGGCTCCTCCGCAGCCGCCCGGCCATGTGGCGCTGAGACCCGCTCCCCGCCCCATCCACGGGCACAGCGCTGCCGGCGGGGACCATGTCCCCCGCCCTCCGCACAGACACACACGCGCTCTGTCCCCCCGTGGGTGCGGGTGTGGGTGTCCCCGCACGGGGACCTCGCGGGGCCGGCGGGGAGGTGCCGGGCGCACGTGCGCGGGGCGGGCGGCGCGGGGTGGCGGCGCCACCTGGCGGCAGACACGCGGCAGAGGCGGCGGGCGGGATTTGAGTCCTGGAGCGGCTGCCAGGCGGCCCCGCACTCCTGGCGGCGGCGGGACGGGGGGGACCCGCTCCGGGGGGATCCGCTCCGGGGGTTCGCCTGCTGCGGAGCCCGCTCCTCCCCCAGCCTGTTCAGCTGCTGTAGGTGCCCGACGGTGTCACCGGGGTGGGTTACTGTCGTTGCTAAAGGCCAGGAGGACTTTTTTGCCGTCGCGTGGGATCTAGGCAGGTTCTGATGCCAGCGAATAAATGGCTGGTGTCACAACTTGGGAAGCTGTAGGCTTGCCAGTGTGGCTTCTGCAAAGGTGGTTCCCCCGTAGGTTATTGCTGAGGCAGGTGGCGAGATGAACATTCAGCTTGGGTTAAGCATCGCCGTGAGTAAAAGTCACGTCTGGTACTTTCCATGGTGGTGCTTCTGCTGTGTGCAATTCAGACATAGTGCAAGCAGAAACAAAAGGGATCTAAAAATATTAAATGGAATAATTAATATTTGCAGAGCGCTCCATGGTACAGAGCATAGGCAAGTATTTAAGCCTCTCAGTGAGACGTATATCCAGTCAGATAGCTTTGTTCTCACAGATCCTGGTGAATGCACGTAGCCAGCGGAATCCCAGGAGAGTTTCTCCTATGAATCACTGGATGAAGGCAGTGGGAATTCCCCCCAGGGAGGGGCTGGGACTTCATGCTTCTGCAGAGTAAAGAGCTTTGCCCTGCAAACCTTGCCATGACTGTCAGACGTGAGGTGTCCTGTTGATAGTCCAGAGTGTTGCAGCAAGTGCTGTGGCCGCCGCACAAGAAGGTGTGGAACAGTGTGCCTACCTTTTTGTGCCACCTGGATTTAAGCATGTTTTAAGTACTTCCCTGTAGTTAGTCTTCTAGAGTAAGTGCGCTTCTATACCAAAACATACCGTATTAGTAATGCTGCAAAGGTCAGTTTTTACTTAATGTAATTGCTGTTATGTTCAAACATTCTACAGGTTTTCTTGAGAAATAAACTAGTTTCTGGGGCCAGTTGCATACATGAACATGAGTTTTCAAGCTATGGAGCACTCTGTCATAATCCAGCAGGAATGTCTGTAGGAAAGTAACTTGCTGTTAAAGCAGGCATCTATTCAGAGAAACGACTGCAGAAATGGCATTGTGGGGTCCATGTTTATGGTTTCTCAGCAACACTGGTTGACGTCTCCTCAGCTGCAAAACTAAGGGACTTTTATTTTCGACTTGCCAGCTCTACAAGTTTAGCTGGGGCTCCCCTCCATGCTGGGCTCCATCAGGCTCACACATCATCAGGACTCAAGAACCAGTGCATAGAATTTAGTTCATAACTAATGGTTGATGCATGAGACAAAAATGAGTCCAAGGCCTGAGCTTTGTTCACTCTGCAGGGCACTTTAAGGTATTCAAAACTTATTTTCAATGTTGAAGCATGCAGGTCTAGCCCTGCTTGAACCCTGTGGCCAGTTCTGTTGATTAGATACCACTTCTACATGTAATCCTATTGCAGGGAATGGCCAGGAGTTACATATGTGCCCAAGCTTTCTTTTGATTTCACTGGAAGTTTTGGGCGTGCAAAGAATGTGGGAATGGATCCTACGTGATTTATTGGCAGATAATTTACACAGGTCAGCTGTGTTACATGCATTTCCTTTCTGCAAAGCCTGTCTTGAAGTAGTTCAAGCACCATCAGATTTATCTGCAGGAGCTTTTGAATACAGTTTTGGGAGAGAATGCCATTAAGCTAACTTCCCCAGTGTTAAAAAAAACAGTGTACATCTATGTTATTTTTGTGCATGGTTTTTCCCTAGGACTTTAAATGGCTATAAAGTAAGGACTATAGCCGTTTAAAAGAAGTTACTAGGAAAGGACCACAGTGACCTTGGCAATATCTAATTGCAGGCTAAACTTTCTGGGTGGGCATTCAGCACTGGATACAAAAAAAGTAAAATCTTGGCAGGAGCTGCCAGGTCTCATTATATTCAGTAGAGCTTGACATTTCCAGTGTTTTTTACAAAAAAAGTCAACAACTTCAAAGCAGTAGGGACATATGGAAAAAAATGTTTGAGCAAAACCAATTCAGCAGTGATATAATTACAATCAGAGAAATAAGTGAGGGGGTTTGTTTTCCAGGTTTGCTTATGGCTTTTCTTTTCCCTTCCCCATCCCTTTACCCCCTTGCAGGAATGGGAGCTGGTGGTGCTGGGGAAGTTGAAGTGGAACCTTGCAGCCGTCACCCCGCACGATTTCACCGAACACATCCTAAGGAAGCTGCCTCTGCCTAAAGACAAGTTGCTTTTGATTCGGAAGCACGCGCAAACGTTCATTGCTGTTTGTGCCACAGGTAGGCCGAGGTGCTCTGGGTGCTTCTGCTGCTGGCCCTGCAGTTGAAAGGTCAGATGAGTCGCTGGTGGTACGAGGGCTTCTCATCCCCTCCATCCTTAAGTGACGTGGGAAGAGCCACTCAAGCTGGTGGGACTGTTTGCAAAAGGCTTCATGAATCAAGCTCTGAAATGGCGTATAAACAGGATCCATACAATTGGGGGCTGTCCTGCTCCTACTAATGTGTGGTGCTTTTGTGGTAAAGTCAATAAGACTGGATCAGACGGTACAATTTTTCTGCTTTGCCTGTTCACTTAATTTTTTTTAAAGGGCCACAGGTCATTTGTAAGGACAGATATGGGATAACCAAACTACTGGAAGGTGTTATGGCAAATTAGCCCAAAATGCTTTGGGCTAATGCATTAAATTAATGGCCTTGTACATTTTTCATTAACTGGACGCTGGCCAGATAAAGGCAAAAATTGTATTTTAATGTATATTTGATGCTACCTCATTACAGAAGCATAGGGAATTACAACTTTTAAAGTTTGTTGTTTTTTTTTTTTTTTTTTAATTTGGGTTATTTCTCTAACTTCACTCTCAAGAACACAGTGAAACTAGTCTGTTTCATATGGAACCATTACACTGCCCTTTTGTTGTATGGTTGTCTGAATACAGTTGCTGAAGATTTAGATGACAATCATTCCTTCTGTGGAAGAGAGACTTTTATACCTGTCGGCAAAACACAATTCTTTGTTTGCTTTTTTTTTTCTTTTCCTTCCATTGACTTTTAGAAAATAAGTGTACTCTTAATCTTCATCCGAAGGATTAACAGTTAGACCACTTCTTAGAAGCTAGACCTGTAGACCTGGAACAGATAAACAGCATGTAGTGTTTTCCAGGGTTATTATCAAGTAGCGTATGGCTCGGTGTTTGCATTCACTACAGTTTGACATACCTAGCCCTTTGTCATAGAAATAGTTTTGCCTGCGTGTTTGCAGAGGGAAAAGAAAGACGGTGTGCAGCTGTTGGTATGAATGTCTGCTGATATGTCTGCTTGATATTTGGGATGTAGTGACTGCTTTTACAATGCAGGCGAGTTTCTGCTACCTCTTTCAGTCTGTGTTAGAGCATCTTACATTGGCTGAGTTAGGGTAGTTGAGTTTTTGGCTACCAATGTGCTCAAAGTCTGCAGGATCACTCTTGGTAATTCATCAGTCATTTCTGGACTGATTAGATTTTTACTCTAGGATTAATCTGTTACATCAGCTTTGCCTTCTCTCCTTACCTAGGCTTCTTTCACACCGTTCTTTTTCTTCTAATGAAGGTGGTCTTTCTCGTGGACATTTCCTCACAACACCATCAGCCATCAACCTCTGACGTATCTGGATGTTGTCTTCCAAACCAGACCAATCTTCTCTCTCTGTTTTCGCTTTAACCTCCTACAATAGTGTGAGAGACATAGATTTAGTTATGATTTAACTTTTCAAATTCTGGTCTGTAATCCTTTGCCCTTGCAGTTTTCCTTATAATTAGATCATCACAGCACTGTGGGCCATGAAGGAACTTCCAAAGTCTGTGGCTTCTTTCCACCTTTTCTCCATTATTTTTTTCACAGTTAGCTCCATGATTTACTAGTCCATTTACCAAGACCCAAAATAGCATCCCCTTTCCAACCCTTAAACCAATCATGCACTTCTTTCATTTGTTTCCCACATGTGATCTGCTTCTCATGTTGTAAGTCTCCAATGCAGGAACTGAAGTCCTTTACGGAGAGTTTAAAGAGGCAACAAGTCAGTTTCTTTTCTTGCATGTGAAAGACATAATTTGCTGCATACAGAGCTTCCCAGAAGACAGGGCACAATAGTGGTGGCTGTAGATTTTCTTTTATTCTCATCTAATTTTCCACAGACCACTCTGTTGGCATTTAGTTTTGAGGAGGACCGACAAGCCCTCACTCCCAGTTTTCTACCTCATTTCCAGTTTACTAGCAAGGTACTGCCCCACTATAGAAATGTTGTGTTATTACTACTGTATTTCCCTTTCACTGCCATTCTTCTCAAAACTTGTTCTTGCCCTCCTTGGTGAAGAAAAGCCACTTCTCATCAAACTTCCCTCCAGATCCAGTTGTCATTTCCTTTTCTCGTCCTATTTGTTGCAGAGCTTTCGTTGGCCACTGAGTTTCTTCTTTCCCTTTCTCCCTCAAAGCTTCTGCTCTCCACCGGCTTGGGTTAAGCCTGCTGTTTCATTTCCCCATTTGCCCTCTTTCAGCAGGATGACCTCCTTTGACATGTGTCTGCCTCTTCCCTTGCTCCCTCCATGCAGTTTTTTAGCCCAGTTTTATCTCTTTACTGTCGCGAGACCTGACCTTGCTGGCTGGCTAACAGATCTGGTTTGGAGCACAGCACTGAGTATCTTTTTATTTCCTGATTAATCTCAGTGCAGCTTTCTCATCTCTCAAGTATTTTTTTTCTTCTTCTGTAGTGCATCGTGCAAAATCTGGCATATTTTTAGCTTTTCTCCTCTAGCCTGAGTTCTTCATTATGAACTGCTCCATTTTGATTTTGCAGCAACAGTGGTATACCAGAAATTCCTGAGTGTTCCCTGCCTTCACAGAGACACCTGGGATCTTGGTCCTGCAGTATTTTGCATCACCTAAGGGAGATGGGGAAGCGGCCATTAACAGTTCTGGATGTTGTGCTGTTGAATCATTTTGATACACATCTCTAGTCTCCTTTCCAGTTGAATGTTATGCAGAAGGAGGTGATATTCAGTTCTTTTGTATATTTCTCTTAGTCATGTTCTAGATTGTTGTCATTCTCTCTCTCTGCCTTTATTTTGAGCCCAGTTTCTGAAACAAGCTGCATGGATCTAAATCCACAGCCTCTCCCCAGTCCTTGCAGTGATTAAGGATTCTCATGAGCATGGCTGAAACTGGAGTGTATCCCTTGTTGCTCTTGGTCCCATTTGAATGTACGGCTGCTGAGCAAGACAGAAGCTGAAGAAGAAGTTTTCTCGTTCCCCTGCCCTGCACCCACAATGCTTTCAGGAGCCTCCTTCTTCACTGCAAATGACTGGAAGTGGTGTTCACCCACAGCCTGTTCTGGCTGTGCTTCCAGCACCATGGCCCTGCAAACAGGGTGCATCATTAAGCAAAAACATGATCTGTTGGCTGGGAATTGCCCACACGTAGGCCAGCTTTCTTCAAGCTGCCTTGCTTGCTGTGTGGGAAGCACATATAGATTTACAAGCACTGGCATAGCCTAGTCTGTCATGATGTCATTTGTTATCTCATCCCACTAGTGGCTCCCTATCCAAGTTAAAACCTCCTTCAGGAGTCTTCTGCATTTTAAAGGCGCTAAGAGCCTGCATCTGAACCCTCCTTACAATAAAGCTTGGCAAAATTTATGCTTACTAATTTTTCAGCATGGGAGGATCCTGTTTATCTGTGAGCCCAATGGAGATCATCCTTCTTCTGCTCTCTGGGATCATTGCTTTGTACCTTTTGTTCCTTCCATGTCTCCTCACATGGTGTTCCCTAGTTTGTGAATGTTTTCTCTGGGGTTCTCTGCTTGTATGTGCCATGCTCCAAGCCAAGGAATCGCTCCTAGAGTAGTGGGAAAGGGCACTGGTTACAGAGCTGCATGCAGACCAGAAGAAGACCATTCCTTATTTCCTTGACTTCAGTGTGTCCGTCATTTCTTCCAGGCTGTTCAGAGTCACAGATGGACAGCGGCTTCCTTGCCTTATGCTCTCTTGTTGGAGGCTCTACGTGCCACTGTTTTGGTGCAGGATACCCCTTTCTATCTCAGTGCCTATAAGGGAGTGGGTTTTGAGGGAGGACGGGCTGCACAAGTCAGGGTTTCCAGAAGAGGAGCTGTACATCTCTGAATGCAAACTGTAAAGGAGAGGTTCATCTCAGTGAGAAGGTTTTCAGTGTTTTATTTAAGTGGCATGCAAAACTTGGAAGCAAAAGGCTTTGCAGACTTGCAGAGACAGAAGGCAACTTGTGTGGATTCCTAGACTCAGCCCTTTGCATGGTCTCTCCTGTGCTTCAGCCGAGTCCTATGGCAGGTGAGATGTTCCCATGATGGATACAATGCAGCATCTCATAGACTGGTGGCTTTCAAAGTCTGTGTCGGCAAAGAGGCTAAGAAAGTGGAGGAAAATTTCAGCTTTAAGTCAGTTTTGTAGTGCGTGCCAAACCTCTGCCCACTGTTGCTGGGACATTAATCATCTGCATTTGAAAGCTGAGAAGGCTTTTTTAAAACTTCTGGGCCAAATGCTGGGTCCTCACTCAGACAGAAGTTCTGCGGAAGTCAATGGGAGTGTTGTCTGAGCTAAGACTGCAAGATGAGGCCCAAAACCCTACTAGTGATCTGGAGGGTAACCACATGGAATGCTTTGTATCACTAAGAGGCATATTAGGTCCTCAGGACTCCTGCTGGGCAAGTCTACTATGCATCCTTCCCCGCTCTGCCAATAAGAGTAACTGGGGTCTGTCCCTGCAGAGGATAAAAGTATGATACAAGTTTTATTCAGGACCTATTCTTTGCAGAGGGAAAGAAGTCCACAGAGGCCTTCTTGTGTGAATTAATCTCTTAGAAATAAAATACATGTTGCAAAGTGGCAGTGATTACACAGATGCATCTTGCATGACAGAAGAAAGAGTAATCCATATCGATTTGTTGCCATACAAAAGAAGGCTCTTGCTTGTTCCTGGGAGAGGCAGCTCCTATCAACATATTGAGCTTTCCAGAGAAATGAAGCCACAAGAACCATGGTAGCTCCATCAACAAGTAGCAGGAGCAGGGGAGTGTTTCTTGTGAGCAGACTCACTCTTTAAGTTGTAGGACCCATCAGATGTGGGAAGATGAGGTGGAAGGAAATGGAGGAAGAGAGACTCCACTGCTACAAGCTGGTGTAATTCCTGTGCTGCCAGATAAGTTGCCCTCCTTCCTACCAGCTGCAGATCTGACCTTTTGATGGCTCATGTGCAAACAGAATCTTGATCCTTGGTTCAGCTTCCTTACTGAAGGTGTAGAATAAATGAAACTAAAAATCAGTGCAAACAGTTGTTCAGGAATAGAGTTTATGATCAGCTAATAAGCAGGTTTTACTAAGTACTCATATAATTTACATACACTGTTTAACGTGTTTCCCTCTCTCTACCTCACTTGGATGGCTGTGATGTACCATTAGTATTTAGGATACTTTAGACCCAGTTGTATAAAGGCCAAATACTTTTTGCCTTACTGTAGCCTAGTAACAGAATTAGGCATATGCTCTCCTGCCTACTCAAAGAATAGAAGCAGGTCTTCATCCTATTTTACTTGACAATTTTTTGTTTGATTGTACTTGGCACAGCCATGCGCTGTTTTTAAGGGCTGAGGAGTTGTCTGGTTTTGCCTTCAAAAGCAGAGATAGTTAACATGGCGAAAAATTGCTGTATCTTGTAGAAATAACAAGAGCAAGAGAAAAAAAATGGCCAATGCTGTGAAACCCAACTGCATTTGAAAAAAAGGTAGCACACTGATGCTGGAATTGCATTTAGATCACAACAGGCAAGAATTAAATTCACTGCTTATATCTTTCCCTTAGACCTTTCTTCTAAACTTACCTGGTACAATGTAGATGCATGCTTGTCCTCATAGTAGAGTCATTGGCTGGGTAACGTTTGAGGCTGGGTGAAATTTGACTATTATCTATATAATTTTATAGCCCATATAGATGACTGTCATGATTATGTTCTCCTCATGGAGTTAATGTTCTTTTTTTTTTTTCCCCTATGCGAAAGCATTGTCTTCCTCAAGACAGGGGTTTCTAATTCACCATTTGCAACTCTGAAAATAAACCTCTATCAAATTATAGAGATGAAAACTGGCTGTTAAAAAACCAAAACAACAAACCAACCACAAGCAAGCGAACAAACAAACAACCTGTGGCGAGAGTCGTAACAAGGGTCATTGTAAGAAGGTAGAGTTCCCACCTGGCTTTGGCACACCGAGAACATTCAGCCTGGATATTTGTCAATGTTCTTTTCCTTCCGGCACTTTTCATTTGTTGGCTGCAAGTTAGGGCTTCCCCTTGCAGGACCTCTCTGGGTTCCTGTCTCCTGTTCCCTGACTGTCAAACCTTACATTTTCCTGGCTCGGAGGTCGTGAAGTCCACTGGATCAGGAGAGAGCCAACAAAACAGCTTGGCCACGGCATGCAGGGTCCTAAAACCTGGTCACTGCTTACATGTGCCACACAGGCAGAAGAACATCCTCGGTACGTGCATACGTGCGTGCCCTGGCTGTGTTGGCTCCAGTCTGAAAGCAGAGTGCAGATTCATGGTACCCTGAATTTGTTCGATGGCTCCAGCTGCCTCATCCAGAGGTGGCTGTGTTTCAGAGGGCACCGTTTCTTATATCGGCTTCTTGTATTTCCAGCATTGAAGTTAGTTAAGTTGCGCAAGGTTGAACCCTTGTTTTTATTAAGGTCCTTTAGGAAAAAAGTTATACCTATACGGGAATGGTATGGTTTCTGCTGTTTATGGCCTGGGATTAGAAGGTAAAACAAGTCCTGCTTTCTAATAACCCAGTTCTTCCTTGACGTGCTCATGTGCTCAGATTTTTGTAGACTACACGTTGTTGCCCTACTCCTCTGACTTCTAATGAGACTCTTTTGTGCTTTGCCACAGAATTGCATAAATCACAACAAAGTTAGAGACAGTGCAGTGTCTTCGGCACGGGCTTTGGGTGCTTGTTAGCCAAGGTTGTGCATAGATCCGAAAGAAGGGTTTAGCCCATAGCCTTGCTTCAGGTGTCAAGTAAGAATTGCTTTTTACAAGATTCCCTCTGTAATTCAGGGTTCAATATCTCCAACAAGGACTTAAAGTAAGAGCATCTATTTCAGCTGTGTTTAAGTCTTCTCTCTCCCCCTTTTACTTTGATTTTTTTTTTTTTTTTTTTTTAAATCTCAGGGCAAGCTTTGACTTAATTCTGGGAGAAGTTTTACCTGGGTGGAAACTGAGTGAGGCTGGTGGGACTTGGCTTGTTGTCATGGGGGAAGTGGGGATAGAGGTATATGGTTGAAAATAATGTGTAAAAAGCTTGTTTTGAATTTCTTGATGGAATGTAAAGGACTCAGAGGGGGGTTATGCATCCCCTCGGATACGGTACTTAATATTTATGCTTTCATTGCACCTTGACAAACATTTCACGTAGTTATTGCTTTGCTTGAATATGGAAATATGTTAATTACGGCCTTTATTCCGCTGCCTGCTCTTTTCCTCAGCCTTTTCTATTCAACCCTCTAGGTGGCCCAGCACAATGTGGCTTCTTTTCTTTCAATGAGCTCTTTCCACACTAACAGGGTCCAGGGTGATGTGGAGAACCATGTGCACAAAATTGGTGCACCACCCCCTATCCCTTTGTGGGCATGTCAGGTTAAATTCATATCAGCAGGAGGGTCACTGCCATGATTTTCAATAGCGCGAGATGAGGTGATGACTTCAGACAATGGTGCCACACTCTCCAGTTGGAGACACTTGCCTCACCAGTTGCAGTAGTTAATTAATATGCTAAAAATAGAAGCCAGTGATACAAATCGCTGCCTGTTGTACAACAAAGACTGGGCATGTGTAGCTTTGATAGCCAAGTTTATGGTGCTTGTTATGGAGGGAAGTTAGTTTAGAGCTAGAGGCAATCTAAGACTTTCTGGATGCTGAGCTTTAGTCACCCTGGGCCTCTGGCCATTCGCTCGCTGTCTCATTTGCATTATGAATGACATTAAGGGAACTAACAAGGTTATTGGGCATAGAAATGTTCTCATGTGACCCCACGTGGAAGCAGACCTACAGCAGTGCTAGTTGGCAGGGGCACTGTGGCTCTTTATTCAGCTTCCTAGGAAGACGGTTTCCGGGAGAAGATGTAAAATCAACCAGGAGAAAACCGGCATTTGGATAACGTGAAGGTCTTGATGCAAGCCCCTGGGAGGCAAGGAAGTTCAGAGGGCAGGCTAGAGCTGTGTCCTTCACTCAGCCCGCCGTGCCTGGCCAGTGCTGAGCGTTGGGTGCAAGACATGGGAGATCCCTGTTGCTTGGGTCTCCCCACCAGCCGCTCAGGGCTGGGTGAAGCTGCTCCGTGGGGGCTCAGTGACCACACATGAGGGTGTGGGTCCATCTGGGCCTCCGAGTGGGTCTGTTTCTCCCTGCTGCTGACTCAAATGGTGGGTGGGAGGGGGTGGGTTTTCGTTCTCACCTGCTGCATCATAGTTTCCATAGGGACTCTCGAAACACCGGCAGAGTTTGGGAGGTTGCACTTCATCTTTTTACTACATCTTCCTGAAACTTGAGACAAGGAGCAGTAAATTATGGAAAGTCTGTTGCCACCTGTAGTTCCCATGGATAGCTAGGAGACGGTTTGGTAAGTCCAAAGGCTGGGAGTCACTTCCCAACTTAGGGCCACGTTGGCCCATGTGCAGCCTCATCCATGCCAATGGGAGCACACAGGATTCACAAACCCAAGCAAATGCGGTGTGTACAAGAGGAGAAACAGACCCGTGGAGATGTAGTCTGCTTTAATTTATCCATTCTCTAAATAAATCAGTGGGATTACTCATGAATCACTATGTAGATGAGAGCAGATTTTGGGATGCCAGGTCTCTTCCATAAATGTTTGAACATTCTTAAATTTTATAGACACTTGTTATTTCCTCCATGGAAATAACATGGAGGAGACTCAGGACAGCCACACAAGCACATAAACGTTTATGATCTTTATAAAAACCTCTCATAATTTAAGTCCTTTAACTATTCCTGGTTTTCCTATTGGACTTTTTAAACTCATTGTCCATTGGGCTTTGTAAACTGGTGGCCCAGCTATCACACTTCCTCCGTGGAGCCACTACCTACCAGACCAACCTACAGGAACAAGTTACTGCAATGTTTTACCCAGTGCCGAGTCCTGGGGCCTCCTGTCAGCAGCAATAAGCAAGAAGAGAGGCAAAACAGCATAAACCAAGATCTGTTTTGGGGGCTTAAAATCCCACTGTATTTGTGACCTGCTCTTGAGGTCCAGCCCAATGGCAAGTGCAACTAAAGGCTGAGGTGCTGGGGATCGGATGCGTCCTGGGGAGCGCGTGTGCCCTGTGTCAGGTAGTCATGTCTGTTTTCCCTGGTCATCCATTTACAGGCAGGATGGGGCTGTCCCTTGCGTGTGCATGTATAAATGCACGTGAAATAAATGTGAAAGCAATTCTTGTTACCTCACCATGTGCCGAGATCAGCATCCTCAGGGCTGCATCCCATACTGATAAGTAGGAGTCAAGGTTTTCTCGTTGACTCACTCATTAGTGCGGGAAATAGAACGTAATTTCCAAAAACATTAGCTTTCTTATGTGCAGTGGGTTCTCAGTAGTGCATAATTATTATTTTTATAATAATGACATATATATATTTCATAATAATAGTTCATTGCTACTATCAGTGGGAATTTGCTCCTTCAGAATTATTTGTCAGAGGGTGATGTCTGCTGAGCTCTCCCAGTAGGGAAAACAGTGGACTTCAGCAGCATGCAGTGGTGAGCTTGCAGGCAGTCGTCTCCTAGTGGCTTTGCGGGAAAGATAAATCCACGTTAGGGTTTGTCTCCCCACTTCTTACATCCCTCCTCTGTGCCGTCTGGATGAACGTCATGTCCTGAGTCCCATTCTTACCTGACTGCTTCATTCCTTGTGGGTCCCAGGGACACATTCCAGGCTGGAGAAGAACATGCCATCTCCACAGCAATTTGCAGTATCTGCCAACTGAGAGTCTGGGAGGCCCGAGAACAACTCTCCATATGTCTAAAACTTGAACAGTCGCACAGACATCAGCAGGGTTACAGAATTTGTGGAGCTGAAGAGAGAAGGCCAGGGATCTGCCCTTAACAGAAGGGCAGTTTTCTGTAGCATTCCATTTCTGTAAATAGACCAAATACATTGCTTGTCATTTATTTTGTATTACTTATTTGGGTTTCCTCTTCTTTCTCCTCCATCCCCTCCCAGCTGAAAATTCGCAGAGAAAGGATTGTTAATGAATTATTGTTGAACCAAAGAACTTGCAAACCAGGTTTTGGTTTTGGAAGGTATCAGTAATCCAGAAGATCTCCTAGAAATGGTATTTAGTAAAACATGTCAATAAGCCAGAGTCTATGGCAGTATCATAAAACATAAAATTGTTTTATGAAGGTCACAAGAACATTTAGTTTTATTTTCATTTCTCTCCCAATCCACGCAGATGTGTGAGAGGAAGTTTTGAAATGTATTTTCAACTTGTTTGTTAAGAAATAGCAGTAATGACAAACGTGATCTTTGTTTTTTCTTTGGTTACGTAGCTATGGGCTGTAAGTGTTCTCACTTACTAATTGCAAAGGTGGTAAAGATGAATCGTTAATTAAAAGCTCTTTCTTGGACAGGTCTTTAAAAGCTCAAGTTAATTAAGTCTTTAAAAATTTATGTGACTAAAAATCTCAGTTCGGTCTTTTGTGATACCTTATTCCAGTTAGTTTTACGGTTATACAGAGAGTTCTAATGTGACCAAGACCCAAATTTCTGACATAATTTACAGAAAGCCTCCTTCTTCTCTTTCTTTTTCTTTAAAACTAAGGAAAGACTATTAAATATTGTCCAGGTTTACTTTATGCATCAGTGAGAAGAAAAGACTGAACCGCATTTCCATTTTAATTTGCAGATCTGTTACCCCTCCTTTGACTGCTTGTGATGAGCAGTATGACTAATGAGCTCCACCAGACCAAAAAGAGTGGCACTTTTCCCTTTCTTCTACTTCCCCGTTTTTTATTCTTGGGTGTGGTTTTTTTTATGTTGCTTGCCTCTGATGTTTTGCAGCTTTTCTTGTCTGGGCTTGGACTAATTCCCAGATCTGTTCTTGCAGATTTTAACTTTGCCCTGTACCCACCATCAATGATAGCAACTGGAAGTGTGGGAGCAGCCATCTGTGGCCTTCAGCTCGATGATGGGGACAGCCTCACAGACCTCCTGGCCAAGATCACAAACACAGATGTGGTGAGTGTCCCACATTCCTCTTCTCCTTTCACTTCTGTGGGTGCGGTAGAGAACAGGGCCATCAAACGCAGTCTGATCCTGAAAGCCCAAAAGAGCGAAGGAGTGGGGACCTCCCGAAGAAAGCGGGTTGCAGGCATGGATCCTGCACCTTGCCTGTGGTGCTTTGGATGTCCAAAGCTCCTTTACCACCCCTGCAGGATGGATTTTCATTCACCCTTTGTTCAGCAGCTTGGTGTGGAGATCCTGCTCTGCCCACTGTGGCTGATGGTCAGGCTTGCTGTAGGGGGGAGCTGCCTTGGGTACTGCCCTGGACGATGGGTGAGCAGGCAAACATGCCCTGGGTG
Source organism: Streptopelia decaocto (assembly GCF_964273445.1). Taxonomy (NCBI): domain Eukaryota; kingdom Metazoa; phylum Chordata; class Aves; order Columbiformes; family Columbidae; genus Streptopelia; species Streptopelia decaocto. Next base: position 68,597,595 of record NC_138663.1, on the reverse strand, counting down.
CATGAGGCAAATCAGTATGTGCATCAGTCCTGTGTTTGCAGCCTTGAAACTGCTCCTCGTCCTTATTGAGCTACCATCTAAATATCCTTCACTTGTGAAGTGAATAATGAGGAAGAGAATAATGAGCTAATCCTCCGGCACTGGCAGGATGCAAAGCAGGTGCAGCCCAGGCTGTCTGGATTTTTGTCTGTAACTTCGTTAAGCCTGCCCCATGAAGGGCCTTTCTTTCCTTGTCAGAAAGTCCTGTTTTCTGTAGGAGAGGTGAATCTGATCAATCGTTGAATGTGATCGATAGTTCAATGGTGCTCAAGCTCACTCAGAAGTGAGTTTGCTGGTCTGGGGTCAGCTTCTGATGGGGACATCAGAAAAACCCAAACCTGACAGCTGTACTTGGCAGTCTCAGCAGAAAGCTGGGAGGACTGAAAGGAGCGCTCAAGGTGCCTTCCCAAGGAGTGGTGCATCTCCTGCTGCATCCTCGTGTCGGTGGGACACTGTGGGGAGAGCTTATGCTTCTGCAAATCCAAACCGCTTGGTCTGTGAATAAATAGGAGTTTCATGTCTTGTGAAGCTGACATGTTTAGCCATCATGAAATTCACTCGAAGGGAAATGAGTAAGGCTTTCTGAAATGCAGGCCACTAATAAGATGATGCTTTTTTTTTTACCATAAAAGTATCAGTTTCCGATTTGTTGTCCTTAACATATGCTAACTACAAATCCTTTGCTTGCTTTTACTTTGCAGGGTAAATACACTCTGCATTAGGTTTGTGATAGCATTGTCAAGAGAAGGTTTGTTTTTCCAACAAATATTCTATGTTTTGGTTAAAAAGGAGTGGTCACCTTTAAAAAAAAGAGAAGAATTTCACTATTTCTTTCTTTCTTTCTTTCTTTCTTTCTTTCTTTCTTTCTTTCTTTCTTTCATTGAAGTTGATCCTAATTTTCAAGTGCCATTCTGGGACTTCATATTTCTTCTGATTGGAACTGGGTTTTGCAGAGAAAAAGGAATAAATCCGATTCTGAATGCTTATAATGTAAATCATGTAGCTGCAGAAAATTAACATACATTTATTTCAGTGTAAATGAAAATTTTACACAGGTAATTGCTCTGTTGTGTCTGTATATAAACGTGGAGAAACAGAGTGGTGATATGCTAGAGTAAGCAGCAGGAGCATGCAAGGAGGGGAATCCTATATAACAATGCAGGCTGCTTTGCCCGGTGCAAGTATTGCACGAAGCTTATTTGTACAGTTGTCGCGTTTAAACTGCATAAATCCATTAAGTTTACTTTGTTTATGTCGATAATAAGAATTATCTGTTATTGGTACTGATATTGGAAGTTATTGCCTGAATGAAATTTTCTCCTTGGATGTTTGTGTGACTGGATGTAACATGATGAGTTAGAAGCTGCATCCAGCAAATATCTGGGAGGAGTCGTACGACAAGCGGGTAGATGTGAGAGGGACATTAGAAACTAGGTGGAGGAAGATGAGTATTTAGGGAGAGGCTAGCATTTTGTTAGCAAAGATGCTGTCTTCAGCCAAGGTTGTGAATATCTACAGAATAAGGAAAATGTTGCTAGCCACTAAGAGCTTCTTGTATAACTTCACGTCTTAACTCCGTGGAGTGTCTGAAAGGTTGGTGCCCCACCACTGTGATTTTCCTTGTTATACGATGATGCCAGATGAAGTTGTTCCTGCTGGGCTGCTGCTTATTTTTGTGCTTGTTTTTGCTCATCTATGCTCACATAACTGTCCATTTCCTTGTATTTCAAACCCATCCTGGAACTGATCCAGCTTAAAGAAGGGAGGAAGGACCACTTCTTGTTGTTGTTGTTTTGGAGCTGGTGGGACAAAGGGGAGCTTGCTTGATTTCTAAGCTGGATCGGTTCACTGATAGGTTTCCAAGAGCAGCCTCACAAACGGGTGGCGAGAGCTGTGCACCGTGGCACAGGGCAGGACCACAGGGCAAGATGGAGATGAGAGGAGTATCTGGAACCATCATTGTCTGTGAGCTTCTTGTACTACAGCTATAGATATTACAGCCCAATGAACCACCTTGGTAGTCAACAGGACAAGGATAACAATGAGAATGAGAGAATGACAGCGTGGGGTGAGGAATGGGAACACAAATAGCCCTTACAGTGGCAGAGGAGGGACAAGGGAGGCTTGCAGAATGCGGGAGAAGAGAGTAATTGGAAAGCTTAGGGGGAGCCTTCACAAGGTCGGCACCTACTTCTGCTGCTTTGAAGCAGAACAGAGCACATCACTGCCGGCAGAAATTGCTGGGTAGTCCTTTGGAAATCCTTTTTGAAGGCAGAGGCAAGACGTGCTCAGGTACCACCAAAACCCAGACCTAGAATAGATACCCTAAGCAGAGCTCATAGTTTTGTTCCTATTCCAGCTGATTCCAGTCTTCCCATCACCAGACCATGTTCCCCATATTGGTGACCTCCAGATAAACTTCTGATATTGTTTCCACAGTATTTTAACACTTGTTGGAAGGAATATGCCAAAGTAACCCTTGCTGGTATATTTGTATTTGACGTCTTTGGTGAATTTTGATCAACCATTGAGTAGCTGTGAGTAGCTGGGTTTCATCTTTCTTGAGATGCCAGAGAGTTAGTTGTTCAGGGTTGTTCTTCATCTCTTCTAAGAGTTTCCCTGTACAGTCACAAGGATCTTTTCCCTCTTTGCTCCTTTTCACCATGGGCAGGCCTGCATAGTGCTGATGATACTCAGCCCTTAGGTGCAGGCAAGCAGGCTTGACACATGGGCCAGGTCCACAAGGGCTACCTCATTGGGACCTTGCAAGATATTTAGGTGTACCTTGATTCCTTGGTCACAGGGAAGAGCATCTCCCTTCCTTACCCATAATTTTTGCCAGCAAAAGCATTTTGAGCATCGCTTCCTGACACAACCCTTGCTGCAGTATCCTGTTCCTTCGTCACCTTTCCCTTGAGTTACTGCAATTGTGCTGCATGGGGTCACGTTCAGAAGGTCCTGCAAGGATAGATGCAGCTGCTGGCTTGCACACCTGCTCCTCACGGGGGGAATTACACTCGTGAGTGTTCCTGCTGCACGTCTCTCTGTGTTTCTTTCTGGGTGCTGGTGGGTGCCTTGCTGCTTCACATGTAGAGCCCTGCTTGAATCGAGGTCCCAGCTGACTCTTCCTCTGCTCGGTCTGGGTACCGGGGATATTTGGGAAGGCTTGTAGGGACAGAAGTCACAGTAGGGTGTCTTTCTGCTGGAATTTTCTTTCTCCTTGGTATGGTAGAGCCCATGTTAATTGATTTTCCAAGCATGTTGTGAGCGTAATACTCCGAACTACTTTAGCATGGGTATACATGGCTTTTTTGCTGTCTTTGGAGTTTTTCTGTATTTTCTCTATTTGTTATTTATTGATACACATTTAAAGCTTATGTTATTTATCATATAGGAGGGACTTGAAGCTTTCTGGAGCATCCCAATGCTTCTTAATGTGAGGCCCTTTTTCAGCATCTTGCAGATTGGACAAACTTTCTCGTGCTGAATTTTTCTATCCTGATTGTTTTAGTTTGAAAGTAAACACCTGTCAGAACAGCTTAGTAGTCTTAAGTGGCTAGAAAGAAAAAGATGATATTTCTTTGCATTGAACATTTCTTCATGCTTTTTCTTTGAAATTAGCAGATTTTTTTTTTTTTTTTTTTGGTCAGAAATGTGGTTTTTGCCATCCTGGTGAAAATCTTCCAAAATTTGGCTGAGCATGTATGACTTTGAAAAAAAAAAAAGTAAATAGTCTTCCCAAATAACAAAGAGCTGTTTACATTTTACTGGTTACATCCTCTCGCAAGAGAAGAAGGGTCTCAGACCACAGCAGCACAGACCACAGAGTGAGAGTCTCACTCGGCCCCCAAATCAGGGCACACTTGGGACAAAAGGAGATTCTAGATAATGTAATCGCTAAAAAATTTTAGTCTTTGCAGAAGTTAGAGGTGCTGTCATTTTTTCAAGATGTTTCTGTTGTTGTGGCAGAGGTGGCCTTAACTCAAAGTCTGTCTCCTGCAAGCTTTGAAGTTGCAGCCCAACTAAAGGTGGACAGAATTTTTAACTTGGGGCAAAATAGTGTATTTTTCATTAGCCAGCTATTTGGAAATGGGAGAAATATTTTGGTAGATACTTTCTTGTAACTTTTGGGTTGGAATCAGGGCCCTGGATTGCAAAGTTTCATCCCACTTATTAAAGCTTGAGGGAGAAATAAGTAACTGAAAACAGGGTCACAGGGAAGTGTTGGGCAGTCTCAGCAATAGGTAGTAATACCATCCTCATCTGTCAGATGTATTGTTGGAAAAAATGTACTGGCTAGATTGTGTAAGAGTTAGCCGAAGGCTGTGTTAATGAAGAGTAAAGACTATTGTAATATATTTTATGCTGGGACTTAATTGAAGTTGAATGAACAGCTTCAGTTCTCTCACTTCCTAATTTCTGATGCCCAAGAGCTGTTCCTGCAGCAACACAATTAATTCATCCTCACAGTGTGAATGACTTTGTTTTCAAAGAGGAGGTTAGGGAAGAGGAAGAAACGAGAGCTCCTAGGCTTCAGGAGCAGCACGTGGTAGAAAAGCAAAGGAACTCACAGAAATTACAGTTCTGCAGAGGGAAAACTTTTTGCTCCTTGCCCCCTCTACACTGTGCCTCCTGGTAGCCCACAAGGAAACAGCAGAGAGCTGGGGAAGAGTCCTTCCCAACCAGAGGGTCCATGGGGCTTCTGCATCTTTTTCTTTTGGTGTGTGTGATTGCTTAGCATGGAAGCAGATGATGGGACTTTCTCATTGGCTCTCCAAAAAATGTCAAGCATGAAAAATTTCAGCTTCAAAGTTGCAAGTGTATGAAAATAGAGAATGATAATGGAATCCTGATGCAACTTAACTGCAATGAGCTTTTCTGAACTTTAATTACTGCTCTATAATAATAATTTGAGGGTGCTATCTGTTTGTTAGGAAATAGCGTAAACCAAGAACTGAAATCAGTGGAGTTCTTTTAGATTTACACTGGTGTAACTGAGACTGGAGTTTGGCATTTAGTGCTATAATTTTTTTTTAATAGATGTTTCATTAAGAATTAGACCAAAAATACATTATTAATAAACAGCATTTAATTTAGGACCCAGCTGTTGAGTAAGCAGACAACCAACACACAAGCATTTCTTTCAAAAACACATTGGTGTCAGCTATTCTTGTATGAATCCAAAGCAGCGCTCCAGACTTCAGACAAGATAGTATGCGGCATCCTGCCAGTGTCGTTCTAGGGATAACAGTTATTTCTGATAAATAGCTTCCTTGGGCCATTTGGTGAAGGTTGAATCACAGTTTGAAGAGACAGTGACAATGAGGCCATGCAAACCTCAGTTTCATTACGCCTTCCCATCTGCGAGAATAAACACTAGGTAGCTACTCTTGGAGAAACTGAGAAGGTCAGCAGCCTTATGGGTAGCGAAAGTAGCTCTGTCTGGTATATCTAAATTGCCTTTTCTGATCATTATTGTCCCAAAGAATAGCTAAGAACCAGCCCCACACAGCTTCACACAGCTCTGTAGGATGGGGATTGCATATTCTGGGCTGTTTTGCTGCCAGAGAGTGGGAACGTTTCCTTTGCTGTTTCGGGGAGAGGAGAGGCTGGTGGGCAAAGAGTTAACAGACCTGCTCACAGGAAACGCCGGAGCTCCCTGTGCATCTCTTAGTGGGTCATTGCAGTGGAAAAATAAACAACTGGGGAAGTCAGGAATTTCCATAGCATCCCAGACCAGCACTCCAGTGCATGCAGTATCCTGTCCCTGGTGGAGCCAGATGCTTCAGAGGAGGATATGAGCATCCCCGCCGTGCACAATTACGGGATGTGAGGAAGGATAGCTGAATGGGTAGGGCACATCTTACGACCTTGCAATCAGTGCTCTGCTTTGCCACAGACTTCTCTCGGGCAGATTTATATCCTCACCTCCTGGAAGAGCAGCTGTCAGTCCAGCATGTCACCTCGCTAACCATGGGTCTGGAACCAGCTTTTCTGGCCGTGCCTGGGAGCATTCTCATAAATTGTGTGCAGGGCATGCATGCCCTGGTCTGGTTACTGCTGTCATCTCCCTTGAGTCTGTCCTGAGTCCTCCTGGTGGTGGAGAAGTACATTAAGGTTTTTGAGGAGCTCACGGAACTCCTGCAGTGGTAGGTAGATGAGGCCTCTACTTGCTACGAAGCGTCTTCGGGCAGAATTCTGTAGGCTCAAGTCACTGAGAATTAGGCACACAACTGAGTTTTAAAGATAAACCTACTCTGAGCAGCAAATTACATTAGTTGACCTCGAGAGGTCCCTTCCAACCTCTTTCCATGAGATTGAGCGAACTGAAACATAGAAGTGATTATCTCGTATTAAAAACGTGTTCAGGCTTACATCATTTACAAATACTGGCAAGGTTAGATCCCAAATCAAGCTGGTTAGTAGCTGTTTGTGTAATGAACTCTGCAGCACCATAGCTGCCAGAAGGGCAGGCCAGGTTGACTCTGTGTGATAGTGAAGATTGTATGTGCACATAAGGAGCATCTTCTTCCTAGAGCTCAGCTTTCAAGGTTGCATCTGGACAATAAAAGGAGTTGTCCCTGGCATCAGCTGCAGGGGGAAGGTTTTCAGGCAGAGCCAACGTGTGGGCTTGTACACGGGCTCACGTCCTTTTTTAAAAGTCTGTTCCCAGATGGGAACTGGTGTGTATTGAGTGGTTTTGAAAATCCAAAGCGTGTTTGAAGGCCTGAAGTAGAAAGAAGAATGGAACCAATCTTTTCTTAAAGTCTTGTCAAACAGCTGGCCTTGAGCCCTTTAAAATGTGGAGTCAGGCTGTTCTGAAGACTGGATGGCATTTAAAATGGCATTTAAAATATCTCCACTTAAATGTGCTATGTATGTCTGTGCTGGGTTGTTTGTTTTGTTTTTTTTTTCCCAAGGTCTGAAGAGTCCCTTCATAAAGATCTCTGTAAATTTCTGCACAGAAACAACATTCAGAACCACCACGCTCAAGAATTCAGTTTCTGTTGAGCTGAAGTATAAAATAATCCATCTAGAATGGATAGCATTTAAACATTGTCACTAGAGCACATACACCGTTTATCCCCTCCTTTGTGTAGTGTTCAGGGCCTGTGGTTTTGGAACCAAGTAACAGGACTCGCTGTATCTTATCCTGCCTTATTTGTTGCAGACCACATTTTGTATGCAAGGAAACAACAGACCAAATAGCCTCCAAAAGAAAGGAAGAATGAGATAGTTTCCTAAGTTGTCTTTGCCTGAGTTGGCAGCTGCTCCGCTTCATTCAGTTTTTTGTTCCCCAGTGAGTGCTGTGCGTGTGTAGCAACAATGGGGTGATGCAGTTACACCGCGGGCTCATGGCGGAGTTCCGTCAGATCCATTCATAAATACAGCCCCGGCCGGCACGCCGAGGAAGCCGGGGCCCCCCCCAGGAACCGGCTCCGCAGCCCAAAGCATCGTGGCTGCCGGAGGAGCTCACGGGCCAGCGATGGAGACTGTGGTCAGAGACTTGCCCCCGACCTCCAGCGGGGAATCTTTGCTCGGCTCGTACAGCTTTGTGTAACGCAGGCAGGTTGTCATAGCTTTTTCTCTATTTTAAATCCCCTTTTTCAATAAGCGCTCGCGGCATTCGTTACAGCGGGGTGAATTCGCTACTTTTCACAGTTGCGAAGTTTACCTGTTAGAGATGATTAGCCTGAAATCCCAAGTCACATTAAGCAGGGAGTGTTAATTTCAGGCATGGCATCTGCCCCTGGATCACACTGCCAGTGCTTTGGCTTCACTCTCACTTTTTCCAGTTCTGAAAACATTGTTCTCTCCTGTTGCTATGAGAAATACCCACACCAGCAACAGGAAACCAACAAACTGACTGTTGAAGCAAACAGTAGAACTGAATCTAGAAAGTACACTGTTGAAAGTGCTGAAAAGACCGAAAAATTGTAGAGAAAAATGTGCCATCTTTCAGATGCTTCATGTTAGTCATGTCACATATTGCATTATTACAATAATGTAGCAATAGTAAGTGGAGAGATTCTGGCAGAGATAAGTCTTGGATTTTTGGGGAGGTTTGTGTTTTGGTTTTCTTGTTTTGGGGTTTTTTTTGAGTCTGCATTAAATGCCCTTTCAAACAGCAAATCACTATTTTCTGTACTTGCATATGGAAAAATAGAGACATAGACACTTATCTGTAATTGGTGCCCTTTGTTACTGTAGCAAAAATAGACACATTTAGGAGGGAAAATATTTCTGTTTTTAAACTGTGTCCATTAGTTATGAGATCACTGAGGTACAGTAAATGGGCATGATTTTCCCATAGCAGTTTTTCAAGCTCTTGTTTTGGAGAATGTCGGCAAGCTAAAGGCCAGCGCTTGTCACACGAAGGCCCTGCTTTGGGAAGGAATCCCTGTTTATGTCAACAATGAAGCATGTGCTTTGGAGAGGTTTGAATTGGGGCTTAAATGTGAACCAGCGGAGGAATCCAGACATCTTTTGTATTTAGGAGTACAGATGACACGTTCCGTGCTGGAATTTATGTAAATCCTAGCTCTTCAATGCATGTCTGATTGCTGCTTTCCTCAATTATCCAAGCAATGCATACATGACAGGTGAACAGTATTGTCACTTCAGATATATCCAGCATCCTTTCAATTTATCATACCAGGTCCCGCACCTAAAAAAAGTTCTTTTCTGGTTTCCCTTTTGCAATTAGTTTTAAGAAAGAGGAAGAGATTGCAGGCGTTAACAGTTATTTGTGAAGCAATTAATGTATATGTGGAAAACCAGCCACCCTTTAACACAAAAACTCCAGAGGGCTTTTGCAGCTTTCCCAGCTTTGGGACTTGGAGCCCTCAGCAAAGCAATCCAGTGTTTTTATCCAGGCTTCTAAATCTGGTCAGAAAATGCAGAAGCATCAAGAAGCATCCGGTAGGGTTATAGCTCAGTATTTTGCATTGTTTGTATGCATATGTTATATGTAACAACAGCCTTACTATTACTCTGCTGCTTCTGGTTGTAAAGGAGAGTAGGGTTGCAGTTTGGTTTCTGAAAGCCCTTGAGAAATGACCCACTCAGTGACAGAGCGAGATCGTCCTCAGCCTTGACATTGGAAAAAATTCAATGACCTGGCCTTGGTGTCGGCCTGGGCTCGGCACAGCCGGGACTGTGGTGGCAATGGCAGATGTGCCAATCCCTGCCAGATTCCCTGTGGTTACCAAGCTCTGTTTTTCGCAGCTGGACATCTGTACGTCCCAGGTATGGTGTCACTTCACTTGTTTCTCACTGGTCTGATCAAAGCTGTTTAACTGGCTCAGGCTTTGGCTGGTGCTGATCTTAGTTATTCTGTGGTTGCTGATGCACAGCACCTCATCATAAAGCTAAGATCTTGTCAAGGGACAAGCAATATTTAAGTTTAACAGTATTAAAATGGAACCTTGTTAAACAATAGTTTTGCAGTCTTCAGTTTCTTCCTTAAGTACTGCCATAACACGAGTATTTCCACAAGTGCCATCTTGGATGCACAAAAGCTGTGTGGCTGCAATGCTCAGACCAGTTGCCATGTACCCAGATGTTTCCCTAAATTTAGCTTTTGACAAACAAACAGAAAAACATTAGGAGCCTTGCTGGGGTAAGCTTGCTTATTTCTTCTCCCAGGCAAGACCAAAACTGAAATGCAAAAGGGGAATCTAAAGATCACGATACAAAAAGCTCTGTGTCCTGAGGCACTGTGGAAGGGACCAAAGCTCAGTTCATCACTTCTGGACAGCATCCTCCCTGCCTGACAGGGTCAGTGAGCGGCAAAGCTGTGGTGGCTGCGGGCACAAGGAGCCCATGGTCTGCCAAACCTGTGGTTGGTGACCAGTATGGATCCAGGGGTGCGCTATCGTTTCTCGGCCCTGCCTGGCTGTGAAATGAAGCTGGTGGTTTAAATGTGTTTTAGAGTGGTTGTCATCATGGGAGTAGGTGCAATAAATACACAGCTACAGTCTGCATACAGCTGCAGAGCTTCTGGATTGATTCAAAATGGAGAAGGAGAGAACAGATGTGTGGCTGAAATAGTTCACTTCTCATGATAGTCCTCCACTATTGGCATTTGAGAGGAGTGATCTTTTGCTTTGTGGAGAAGGTGGTGTACTATTGCTCAGTTACTGCAGGACCTGATGCAGAGACCATTGTCATCCACGAGGTACTGTCTATCAGCTTCGGTTTGGATGAGGTACCAAGGAAGACTTGAAAATGGCTAGATAAAGTCTATGGGAGAAACTCAAGCCAAGTTGCTAAAACAGCTATAAAATGTCTTTTGAATACCCTCCTCCCCCCCCCTTTTTTTTTTAATCAGTCCAGTCATGATGTTGCAAAATGGAGAAGATGTCTTGGACTCAGTAAAGCTGAACTTGGTACTAAGCTAGGGCGACAGGCTGCGTGGGTCACGATGAGGTGGGTCGTCCTGGAACTTAGAGCAGTCAGGACTGAAAATCCCAGTAATTACCAGTGCAAAGTAAGAGCCTATTGGTTGAGTTGACTGGGATGCCTCCCCTAATAGCTTGTCAATGTGCTACAAACAATTTAACACTGGAAGCTGGGGGGCAGTATAGGGCAAATATATTGCAGAAGCATTGAAAAGTTCAAGAAAATTAATTATGTATAGTGTTCTGCGGGATCTTTCCTAGTGTTTGCACTTTCTTTCAAGATTGGCATGATGGAAATTGAAATCTCCAATTATTATTTACTTGAAGTAGATCCTGCCATAGCGCTGCTGATTCCCCCTTCCAGTCATCCTCACTGCCAGCATTTCAATCACAGCCATGAGGACACTCCTCATCAGACACAGAAAAGCATTTCTTTTCCTTCACATGCATTTCAAGTGTGCTAGTAAAATCACCCAGGGATGAAAAAGTCTTAGAAAAAAAAGCACCCAAAAGTTAATTGCCTTTTTAGTTCTGTACATGCTGAAGTAAAAATAAAACTATGGAATGGAAAGTACCTGAACTATTTTAATCATTAAAACTACTAGACCGTATAGAAGAATGGGGAAGTTGATCCATGTGACACACACTTAAAAAACTTCTTTATAAAGACAACAAAGGCAGCCCTACAATATTCTGAAGGAATGGCCCAGTCCCTGTATTGCAAAATCTGGGGCCATTTCTTCAGTGGTTTATAGTGTTCTTTCAAGGAAGATTTGCTGAAAATAGTGCAATTCATATTTTTTTTCTTTGTTAAGTTTTTTAAAGCTTTAATTTTCCTTGTCAGTGTTATCTAAAGCTTGAAAAATGAACATTCACCAGTAAAATATGTACACATGCAGCAAATCCACATGAAATTTGGAGGGGTTAAAACCACTGCCACATGGGAGAGCCAGGCTGTTTGTCCTGATAGGTTTTTTTTGTATTTTTTGTATTGTGTCACTTAACTCTGGATCGACAGAAAGGCCCAGTGAAGCAAAAAGAAGTGGTAGCCCCCATCTATAAAGTAAGCCACTTGTTGTATCACGCTATGACAATTGAGCTGATAAGACACCAATGATAAATTAATGATAAATTCATTTTTTTTCCTTTCACCCATGAGATTACCATTCAGCTGGTGTACTTCATACATCTTAAACCTAGTTGCAGACTGAGACAGTGGTTCAAGTGCATATCGAATGTGGTTTTAGGATTTTTCATGTGTGAGCACTTTGCTCATGTCACATTGCCAGGTGTAAACTTCTTCTGCTAGTTCCAGTTTATTAAAAAAGCCATTGGCAAGTTCAGTTGGCATCTTATTGGGCATAAAACAGGTTGGTAAAATCTGTCCAGCACAGAATCACAGAATCGTTTAGGTTGGAAAAGGTGTTTAAGATCGTCAGTTTCACTCTGCTATTGTGCTGTGTCAGCTATCTATCGTCTCTTGTCCTGCAGCTACCACGGTGAGTAAAAACCCATCGTGTCGCCTGAACACCTCAGCAGAAGCAGTGATGTGGGCCTGTGTGTGACCTTCAACAAACCAGGATGGTGCACAGAGCCAGAATTCCAGGATTGCAGTCACAGCATCATGTGGATGATTTTATTGTATCTCCATCATCAGTACTGGAGAGTGCATCTGCTGGTGTGTTCCAGCACGTTTTGCTGCATGACTGAGGTTCACTCATGAATCTGGCATTAGGTTTTTTTTCATTACTAGATTTTGATTGTAGAACTTGACAGCTTGCAAAAGAAAGGTTTCACCAGTTCGGGTTTGTGCTAGCCAGACAATTTCAGCTCCTGGATGGATGCTTCATGGACGAGACTAATTAAACAGAATGTATTACTCGGACTAATAAAAACCTGAGTATTAGTATGCAAACAGCAACACTTTTTTGGGAAGCTATTTCATGCTGAATGCAACATGCTGGTCATTTTGCCATAGCATTCTCTGTTTCAAATAATTCATTGGTTCGTCATTTTAAGTTCAAAATTTAAGTGTAGACCAGAGCTAACACATGACAGAAAAGATACATCTGTGGCCTGTGGATCCACATATGAAATAAAATCCATGCAAACTGTAACAGTTCCAGTCTGGACCCCTTCATTGGTTTTATGTACAGAATACATCAGAAATGAACCATTTGTCTGTAGAATTACCTAGAGACTTTATTCTCTTCATACATTAAATGATGTGTCCTATTGATCATCAGAAGTTTGTATAATAATGATGTAAATGATCATATATAAGGGTGTTTAGAAACAGACAAAGTTGACTCCAAATGCTCAAGCCTTGTGTTCCGCATGTTACCACCCTTCCTTCCCCAAGCCTGGCTGCAAGGAAATTGCCTCATTAAGCTTTCCAGTCTGAAGCTGCTTGTACAAAATCTGGCTTATTTTCAGAAGGACATACTATTATGAAATTGTGCACCAATGAGCTTTAAAATAAGACATTCTTATACCAAAAAAAAAAAAAAGTGCATTATGAAAGTAGTCTGTTACAAGTGTCTCCAAAGTAGTGCCCCTGCTCTTTTTTTCCATTTGAAAATGTCTTGACCCTGGAAGTGACTTATTGCCTTTGCCCTCTCACAAACAGGTGGATAGTTACAGTGGACCTAAAACCCACCCAAGCTAATAGTGGCAGACTTTTTTTCATCGGAGTTTCTGATAGCTTTTGCCAGCTAGATACTTCGGAAGAAAGTCCGAGGAATTTGTCCAGCTGCTATTGTTAAACAAGCAATTCCATCCAGTATTAGGAAATCATCAAGCCCCAAATAATGCAAGAGCAAGCCCTAGCTATAAATAAAAAAACTTTACCTGGTTAAACAGAAATACATATTCTTACCTTAAAAGAAGTACCTTTGCCAGCAGCCGCAGGAAGGTGGTGACAGACAGAGAAGCCCTCTTCTCCTTACCTTTTGCTGAAAGGAAAGGAAAGGAAGAACCCCATTGAGATGAGGCATTTGCCTCAGTCTCTCACTTCCGAGGCTTCCTGCTCCACTCCAAGTAAATCAAATACTAAAGCTTCCCTTGTCTCCAGGTGCAGGAGTCCAGCAGACCGCAGCCCCCAAACGATGGGAGTGCAGGCAGGGATGGGCAGTTGCCCAGGGCTCTGCCTGCCAGGCAGCTCTGGGAGGCCTGGGTTTAGGCGCACCCTCCTCTGTCAAACCTTAGCTGTAATGAAACTGATGCCTGAACCCTGTTTTGGGTAACTGTCAGGTTTTTGGGTTAAGTTCCTGCTGGCAGGGTTGCCCCAGGAGGAGCTGTGCTGCATGGGGTGCTGGGAGAGGCGGTGGGTGCTGGTGTGGGGATGGAGGCAGAGATGCAGCCCAACATGGGTCTACCCAGGGCCGCAGCCTGGGTGCTGGGATGAGCTGGTGTCCTGTCCCAGGGAAGGGGAAGCAGGCAACCATGCACACTGTGACCAGGGTTTGCCAACACAGCCTTTCTGCCATTTCTCTTGAGTGGTCATTTCTTCAGTACACCAGTGATATCTGCGTCCCACCAAGCTGACTTGACATTCCAAGTGCTGTGTGGTTCTGAGCCCCATGGTTATTCACTGGTGGCAGATGGTTGTGATTATGCACTCACTGTGGCAATGCAGTGGTGTTACCCATGAGATACCTCTGGTTTTCCGAGAGCATAATTCCTGTTCAGAGTCTTGGGATGAATTACAGGAGTGAGGGAAATCAGGGCACAACCCAGAGGCAGCTACAAAGAGCTCTGGGTGATTTCTGCAACACATCTGACACAGGAGACCTTCCATTTTATGGGCAAGGACTGATGTGACCAGGAGCAGGCTGCAGAACTCCCTTGCTGTATGGGGGTTACACTGGTGCCAGCTGGAGTTCAGGAGCAGAGTGTGGTGCTCCATGAGATGAGGAGCCTACAGCCAGATGCCTGAATTCAGCATTCAGTGCTCCCCAGGCCATCTTAAACAAACCTTCCGTGTCCCAGCTTCTTTTGACATCATGCTCTGTCTGTATTCTGACTCTGCACCAGTGGCATGGCACATACATACCATTTTTCCTATAACCTGGTGTCCCCAGGAAGGAAATGTTGGTGCCTGGGCTGGCAGGGAACTCCTGTGCACCCCTGCAGGGACCCTCCTGTGCTCAGCTGGGCTTAGATGCAACCAAGGACGGTGGTTGCCTTCCTTCAAAGCATGGGCCTCCTTGACCATAAGGGCTCTGAATGAATGTAGTATGCAGTTTTCTGAGCCATGTGTCTTAGCTTGGCTGCATTTCTTGAGGGTATCAAAAGGTATCTGACCCTCCCTCCATGTGCCATGCCAATTTCTAATTATACTTAATCTGCTCCAAAAAAAGACAATTGGAAACTTTGGTGAAGAGCTGCCTAATGTTGGTAAAATCACCTGCTTTCCTTAACCCTTTCCTTTGACATAGCAGCATGTTTTGTAGTGGTTTCTCTCCTCCCATAAAAAAGCCACCCTGAGGCAGAGGGTAAATCGTGGGAAAGTTCAGCTCTTGGGAAAGCTACTTGCAGTGAGAAGCATCACTTGTAGCAGGGCGGTGTTGTGGTAGGTATGGTACAGCTATGAACCAGTTAACTGGACCACAGCTCCTTTTCAGGAGCAGTCTCCAGCTCTTGGGACAAAAGGGAGGGCTCAGTCTGCCCACCACATGCACAGGATGTTGCAGCAGAGTTTTTTTGTGTCACCATGCCCCATACTCTGTTTCACCCTGATGTTACTCACCACACTGAGGGAACCAACTTCTGAGTCATACTGCACACAGGTAGCCCAGATACATTTCGATGACATCTCACTCTGGCTGTATCTGGTGTGATCCACATCACTGTGAATATTTTTCTCTCTAATATAGCCAGCATCTCATCCAACCCCTTTTTCCTGGATCAGTTTGAAAAACTGTCCGTCACGGCCTCTCTTTGGCAGATGTGCCTTCAGAGAAAGGTTATGATGCTTTGTTACATAAAGCAGGACTGTTTCACGATGAGGAGAGGACATAATTTTGCAGCTAGCAGCTGCTGGCTAGTAGCCAATAAAAATGGGTGTACATGACCCACCAGAGTTAATTGCGCCCGTCATGAATGTAAATGTCGTCAGCGGAGCAGATACTCTGCATTTGACGTGGTTTGCCAGTCTGCCTAGGATGACAAATTAAACCTCCATACATGAATACTTCAGACTCTCCTGAGTAACCTGGAGTTGCCTGGAAAAAGCGGGTGGTGTCCCCAGAGCTGCAGTTGCATCCCATACTCAGTTCCTGGGTTGATACCAGCATCTGTGGGCCCCTGTGGAGGTCAGTC
>NC_138663.1:65751556-65954131 GCF_964273445.1 Streptopelia decaocto | reverse complement strand
CCGCCTCTTCCTCTGCCCTGCCCACAGCTTCTGGTTTTATGACCTATTACAGCAATTGGCAATTGTGTCACTGTATGCAGCTTTCTCTCATCCTTTTTTAAATTCCTGAAAAGTTCAGTAATGAGAGGAATATGTCAAGTATGATTTAAAAAATTAGTAATAGCAAATGGGATTTTGCTACCACTGACAATGAGAAGAAACTGAGAGATCTGTTCTGGTTTTGCCTTATAGAGGGCAAAAGTACACGGGAAAGAATGTGCACGCAGCCTTGACAGATTATTCTCCCAAGGACTTCCATTTCACCTCTGTGATGAATATATGACTTGACACTGGTACCATTGCTGCTGCACATTTAAAGCAGACATGGCCAGATGAGAGCGATGAACTGAGTTGCTACGACTGACAAAGCCTAAACAGTCTTAAGACTGCAGCACATGGAGAAAATGGTGCCTAGACTGAGCTAGTTTGAACAGTTTAGTGTTTTCTGTGATAACATTTAATCTGCTATGAACACAGATGTACATGTTACTGGCACCGAATAGAGAGACTTGGACAATATGGCCATAAATGTCACGTGAAATCTTGAGCAGGGTGCTATTTCTTCACCATAGTAACCCTGCTGCAAACAGTCAAAATTTAGAGTAGTTGTGGTAAAATGTCAGGGAAGAACTCTGTAACAAACGGTTCACACAAACTAGCTGGCAAAGGCTATTGGTCTCATGGCTGGGAACATTCAGGGGTGAGATGCACTGATATCATTATTTATAATCCTTTTAATCTGAAGGGCCAGGAGCAGCAGACATATCTAGGAGGCCCCGCTCTAACAGCCCACGTGCTGTGCTGTACCTGACGCGGAAGCTTATTCACAGCTCGTAGGTAGTCTTTGTCCAGGATGCAGTTCCCAAGAGCGTTCCCAAAGCACCTGAGAAACAAGAGAGATCGCTGTGACTGAAAATAACACTTAATTCTCACTTCACTTCTGGAAACAAAAAAGTACTTGTCTTCACTTACTTGAGTGCCCTCTTCAGTCCATCTGTCACTGCTTCCTTTCGTGCCTTTTCTAGGGACAAGGCCTTAGACTTTAGGCCTTCACTGACTCCATACCCCACGTCTTCATGGTATGAGCCATCCTGCAGGGAAGTTTTAAATATAGTAAGCATAAGGGAATTTCTGCACATACAGTACTTCTTGCTAGATGCCGTACTCTCTTAAGCCTGATTACTTGCTCTTAGCTGGTTGTTTTACAGCAAGGTCAGTGTTTTGGACATCACTAGGTTCTCTGGTGTAATACAGTGCTCGAGAAACACAGTCTGACCTTATGCATGAACTTTTATCCACAGCTTTGGGCAATTGCTCAATTATAGACAGAGAGAACACAAAAATCCACTTACCTTAAGCTGAACTTTCACAAATGCACAGACTCCCACGTAGAACCTGCCGTTGTTGAGGTCAACAAAGTCTGGTGGAGGGAAAAGTAACACCCTAAATAATACAAGAGACTTCTGAGCCACGTTTAGATCTTATTTTGTCCTTTGAGGATATTCAGAAACGTGGACCATACTTGCTGAATATGCCCAAGATGCCATATCATCTTCTATAAAATGGAGCATGACTTAAAAAATATGAACTCTAGTTTGAGAATGCTGACTTGCATATATGCTCTGGGCATGTTACGTGATACTTTCTGATTATTAGTGGCTAGACTTGCCAAACAATCCCACCCTGCTACTACATGTATAAACTTAAACATATGAAAGAAGGAAGAGTTGTAAATATTACTTCTCATTCAGCTACATATGCTAAATTTTCAAAGCATAGTATTTTTTTTCAGCGGGAAGGAAAGATTTGAAGTATCACTTTACAAAACCAGTAATGGAAAAACAAACTTTCCTTTTACATACTAGAAGTCTCTGGTTTGTGAAATTTTGCACAATGTTTTATAGAGGACAGACTGCCTAAAGCCTAACAGGTTGCTACACAACTCCCAATCCAGGAGCTCTAATCTACTTTATTTTACAGCAAAAGAAATGCTATGTAATATACACAGGGCACTCTAGTTGCCAGTCTTGCAAGTCTGACGTGACATACGTCTGAAATGAAATGCTTTGAAGTTCAAGTAACTGTACTCTGGGGTCCAAAAGTTCTTCTATTCTCATCTGGTTTATTTGTTTGATTGTTTTGTTAACCTGCCGGAGGTGCAAGCCCCTTTCCTACCCAGGAATTTTAAACCAAACATAACAGAATCCTTTGTCTCCCAGTTGCTGAGGAATGACTTGTTATGGCATGATTTGAAAAAAAGACAGACGTTTGAAGGATGTCAGTCCTCTCTTAACTGAAAATGGGGGAAAAAAGAAGTGGTACAGAATAAATGGAAATCGATGAAGTAACTTGCTTTATGTCTAGAAGCTACCAGCCTGAGGCAAGAAAAGATTTCTGAAGGCAGGGGGGAAGGAAGGAGGTACATTTACACCGCTTTGTTGATATAATTCAACAACCAATGTTCAGTCTAAGCATAGCAGATCTGCGGCTATCAATATGGAAGCTTCAAGATCACTCGAATACTATTTTCTTGAAGAAGAATTTTTCCAAAGCTTTCTACCGTAAAAAAATCTCAGAACTAGGTATTGGCTAGAAGAAGAATCTGCAGGAAAAGATGGGTCCCTAAAGATTAGGGGAATATTAATTGAGAATATTAACTTATTAGAATATAAAAATTATAGGTGAGTATGAAGTTGTATCAGGGCTGCCGAGTACTAAATAGTTTAATTGTAATTACTCTTGACTGTAGTCACTGAGTGTTCCCATAGAGAGCAGAAAACTTTTATCAGAATAGCTCAAGAATAATCTCAAACACACTTAGAAAAATGACTATGACATATTCCAGTGCAAGATCTAAACAGAAAACAGAAAGTCCTCCATAATTCAATTTCTGTGATTTTTATCAAAAGCTAAGACACCTGGAAATTCCACATGCTTCTCCCCATATTCTTTGATCAAATTCTAGGATTGATACCATGGTCCTTACCGGAGAGACTTTTCCTTCAGGGCCTCACAGTGAAACAATAGGAAAGACTTTACCCTCAAGAGATACTTACCAACATTCTGCTGAGTGACTGAATGAGCCCAGCCATTGAAGCCAAACATCTCATTGGCCAGACTGATCACTTTGTGACCCTCTATGTAACAAACCTGAAAAGAAAAGCATAGATACATAAATATATATACACATGTGCACACATCTATACATGCTTTTTCCTACACTGAGGAAGCCCAGCTAAGTTCAAGGTTCGGATAATGTGAATAAAAGGATGATGATGCAGCTTTAGGTTGACCCTCTTCCAGCAACTGGGATGGGGTGTTAACATGACCGACAACAAAAAATATTTAATTGAGGGAAGGCAGAACTAGTGGGCACTGAAGAGGGTAAAATGCAGCCTATGTTATATAATGTTTCGTATATTTCAGTTCTGGGAAAAAATGAGAAAAACATCTCAATGTTCCACAAGTAGATAAGTATTCCCTTGTAAAGGACGAAGCACTGAATCATAGAATATGTCCTGAGTTGGAAGGGACCCACAAGGATCACTGAGTCCAGCTCTTGTCTCTACATATGACAACCCCACAGTTCACACCGTGTGTCTGAGTGTTATTGTAACTTTTTTTATCCCAGAAAAAACTCTGAGTTGAAACATCTATGCATGTTTTCTCATACCTTTTGTCCTCCTCCAGCTTGCCGACTGCTGATATATTCTGGACCCAGTCTCTGACGAAGAGCATGCTGGATAGCTTGGTATTCACTTGCTGTGTATTGATACTTGACAAAAACAAGGTAAGATAAATCTTCTCACACTCCCTATTTTAGCTCCCCCTATTCTCTTAATATTGCTTCTTTATCCCATTTTTCCACATACAGTCCTTCCAAGAGGCGCATGATCCATTTTCAGAATCAGGATGTAACGGACAAGGAAAAGACCTCAGGTGTGTGTGTGTACATTACATTTGTGCACTGAATTGTTTTTTTCTCTTACTCTTGAGGTATATGTATACAAGCATTAATTATTGAGCAGTAACAATTATTTTTCATTTCCCCTAACCATCACTTACATTATAAAAACCAAGATGAGCCAGGACTATTAGTATCCTACTGAAATCTTAATGCAGTCATAACCCTATTCAAAGCTGCCAGGAACAAGCTCATATTTTACCCCTCAAAAATAAAATATAGTATCTCTGTGACCAACAAGAGAAGTGTATTTAAAAGCCCCAACCTTACTCTACTACCATATGGCATCAGGACAGAGAAGACAGCAGCTCAGGGAAGCAGTCAAAATAGGAATTTCTTGAGGAGTGCTCAGCAAATTCCACTAATGCAGGGAAGGTCCTTTGGGTAACTCCACCATCACTGAAAACCTAATTGTTGTAACTTTTGCTCCTTGTTTTAGTAGAAATAGAATTCAAAATCTGTAGAGGTTAGAGAAGCCTAAATGCATATCTAAGGGTTCAAGCACTAAAAAGCTTGTGTCGCTACACTCTGATCAAAATGGAACAAAGGTTTTATCACCTAAATCCTAAGTGTGGTGTATGCATGCATTGGCTGTCCTACCATTCAGCAGAACACAGAATTCAGAGTGTGCACCATGGAAGTTCCAATGCCTGTGAAATCTCTCTAATTTGTATTTGGTTCTATTTAAACTTCAAGGAACAAGTTTGTCTTTTTCTGACACAAAAATGCAAGCCTGTAACCAAAAGGTATAAGGAAAAAGGGAGAGTGCACGTGCTTATGCCATATTCAGGAGCAATGTATAAATGTCTATCAAGGAGAAAATTCACCACCAAAAGGTCTGTCCAGGCCAAATACTTTTTCTTTTTCCCAAATTATTTTATTTTTTTAATTATTCCTTAATAGCTGAGAGTAGCTGACTTTTCTGAACCAGTACTGAGAATGTGTGTAAGCGTGATCCAGGCCACCTGGGAATGAGAGAATTAAATGAACCCCATGTTTAAGGAACAAAATATAAAACCTTTTATGAAGACTCTAGAGCAATTTATTATAACTCAAGGCATGCCCAGGCTATCTCACAGAGGAAAATGTGATGTACAATTAGGTATAGCATTGCTGGAGTAATGGATGTGTCTTCAGCCTTACTGTATCCAACTTTAACAAGAGTAAATATGCAGAGCAGATTTCCAGAAGTACAAGCATAAAACTTCTATTTCCTTCTTGAGCAAAAGGAACTGACCTGTCCGAAGCAAGCAGCAGAACCGCTAGTGCTGGAACTGGTGCTGCTGATGTGGCTTTCGCTGTCTTTCCCTTGACTTTCAGGCATCCCTGAAGATAAGAGAAAATACAAACACTGCAGACAAAAGAATCAACAGTCTGTATGAAGACAAGCCAAAAATCTGTTGAAGTCCACTCCGCAGTGAGAACAACAATATTCTGTAATATATGCGTTGGACATCACAGTAATATTATACTTCCCACTCCATGGAACTGCTGTAGCCCCAACTGGAAATTTGTTTTCTGATGTTGTTTAAGAACCATCAAAACTTCTCTTCTTAAATACATTGCACTATTTAGGCAGAAATGGCTGGTTTCATCCTAGAAGCAGAGGCATTGTTCTGGTCTTCCATCCACAAAACCAAGGAGGGTGAGCCTAATTTAAATTAAATTAGTGAAACAACTCTTTTATTTAAAGAACAAGTAAACTATCCTTGCAAGTAAAGCAATATAATTCAACAGCCTCTGGATCCAGCATAAGATCAGAGACAAGAACAAAAAACTAATGTTTTGAGTCTTTATTCTAAACTGGTTACAAATTATATGTTGTTTTTTTTTTCTTTTCAGATAGGACAAGGATAGGTCTCAAGTTGTGCCTGGGAAGGTTCAGATTGGATAACAGGAAAAATCTCCTCACAGAAAGGATTATCAAGCATTGGAACAGGTTACCCAGGTAAGTGGTGGACTCACCATCCCTGGAGGTGTTTAAAAGAATGTGTAGATGTGGAACTTAGGGACATGGTTTAGTGCCAGAGTTAGGTTACTGTTGGACTAAGTGATTTTAAGGGTCTCTTCCAAGCAAAATGGTTCTATGATTCTGTTCTATTCTAAATGCAAATGCGTTACACCATTCTAGGTAAGGAAAACCAAAATACTTCTCTCTTTCAGATTCTTTAGCGCTGTCTTCCTAGATCACTTTCAAGATGCATTAATACTTTGACTGATAAAAAGCAGAGGCAACTTTCTAAAATTGCATTTGTCTATACCCTGACTTGTCAGACTTTATTTTAGATTACTGTTTTGACTGTAATCATACTGTCTTGTGTTACGATGGTATCATATAAACTATGCAAAGTTGAAAAGCACACAGAACCTGTAAGAATTTTAAGAAGTTGCACTGATAATTCAGTAGATGGCACCCTATTCCAAGCCAGCATCCAACAGCTCCCCAGTATTGTGTTACCTCTCCAATGCCTCAGAAGTGGTCTTGCCCCAGAGCTTCTATGACCTGTGTGCGAAAGAGTCGCAGCAGCACTTCTATCTAAGCCCACAGAGTCGATCTTCTATATCAGAGGTGGACACCCTGCTCTATTGTATTTGCAGAAATGCTGAGTTCAACTGGGAGTCTATCACTAAGACTTTTGTGTGCAATACAAATACAAGACAAGGCAATACGCATACAAGCCAGCTGGAGGTGTCAAAACAACTTGAGAAAGTCTAAAATTCACAGTAGATAGTGTTATTTGACAGTCGGTCAGAACTTGGCTAGTATTATGTTTTTCTACTGTACTCCAGGTTCAGTACTTTTTAAAACAAGTTGTTTTTCTAGTCCCTAAACAAGGAAGCCAAAGTTTCCTGAGAACTTGGCAAACAATTTTCAGAAAAAGGATAATAGCTGTTTCCTGGGTAAATATGAGCACTGGTAATTATGCTAAATTGTATAATATTAAATATCAATATATATACTTTTACTTATGTATTATTATTATTTAGCTATATAAAAATATAGCTAAAATTCTCCTTAATTTTCATTGGCTATAATTATTCATCTCCAGTCCAAAAGTTGTATGATTGTACAGTGTTTATCCATTTGAATGTACCAAAAGGTTCCTGCAATTTGTGGTAAATACATTTCATTTTGGAAGAGAACATGTAGAAATTAATATTGCCAGGACATACACTTGTGATTTAAGCAAGCTGCTGCCCATGCTAACCAGAGTCCATTGCATCCTGAGGGAGACAATTATAGAGGAAAAAATAGCGTCTGCGGTGAGTGGCAGAAGGAATCAAAGTCTGAACAATACTAGACTTTTTCCCCCCACTCTAAGCAGCCTCAATCAGATCTTAATTATTATAAAGCCCCTGGGAAAAAACAATGCATGAAATGTGTGTCTTTGCTTACATAGCCCTATTGCCAGTTTGCCACAAATCTTTATGCACAATAGGTGGATGGCATTTGGAAACAAAATGCTTTAACTGAAACCAGTATTAAATCCTTTTTTACAGGGCGTGCACCATGTCAGTCTAAATTCTCTAAAGAGATACACCGTTAATGAAGCTTTGAAGAAGATACGGTAATTTATTCTAAATGAGAATGAGGAAATGTGGGATTCCACTGAAAACAGCTTCACATCATATGGTTTTAACCCAACAGATCAGGTGCCACTAGAGAACTACTAGCACTGTGCTTCTTTGCAATAAACAGTTTTAAAACATGTCAGCGCTTTGTATTCAAATTATGTGTTACTCTACAGCTTATGTGAAGGAGACAGATGATGCCAGTTTAGTTTCAGTCTTTCCCTGTAGGAACAATTTGCTTTGGTAATGAGCCTGGTTTAAACCAAAATTTCTAGTAGAGCAACATGGCGTTTTTTGTGGGTTCTTTTTCAATCCCGTGAAGTGCAGCACAGCAAAACCCTTGTGTCTCAAAGCAGTTGTCTGAACTTCAATTTCAAAATGATTAGAGGAGGAGTTTGGAAGAGAGAAAAGTTAATTCTGCAAATGGAGTTAGTTATAAATCCACCTCAACACCAGAGCCAGGAGCTAGGGAAGGCAAAGAGCTTCCATTGCTCAAGAGAATATTGTTCCTCACCACCCCATCCCCACAGCATTTTAACTCGCATGAAACATTAATACTGAAGTAGATAATAAGCTGTTGATGAGAGTACAAAAGAGCCTCAAACACCCTCCAGGGCCAAGACAGTGCGAGGAGACTGCCTGGCTCGTAAAATGGTGTTAAAAAAGCCGCATTTTCAATCCATCTTGAAATACTAAAAAAATTAAAGTTCAAATGCACTTGCTCTGTATGCAGGATGATAAAAGTAATTTATCATCAGTTTCAAGACACCTAAGAGTTACAAGTTATTACCTCTGTGCCTGTCACCAGGGAATTTTTTTCAGTTTAGCTGGTAATGTTCTCAGACAGTTTTCTTATCATTGAGGAAAAAAAACACACACAAGGGTACAGATGTTGCACTGTGCTCTAAAACGTTACCTTGATAGACTAGAACAGGAAAAGAATCTTAACAGCTTTTACTGCTGCCATATTTTGATCTTGTGTGTTTTGTTGTTGTTGGTTTTAGTTTTTGTTTTCTTTCAAATGCTGTTAACACGAAAGCTTAAAATTTAAACAAATTAGGTACACAATCAGAAAAATGGCTTTTTTCGGAAACTGGATATGAAGTACTGATTTTCAACGGCACTCTAGAAGTAGGTATTTATTTGTATGGCAGTAGTGAACGGAGCAGAAACACCCAGAAAAACCTGGGTGTTTACACAAGTTCCCATGTAGGAAATAAACTAATCTTCTAGAACAGATAAGCCTGAATTTCATCTGTTCAAGTACAATTACTACTGCAAATTACTGCAGCAACACCTTCAACTTACATGACAGTATGTGTATCTTCTAATTTTCTAAATGAACACCTCCTCACAC
Source organism: Streptopelia decaocto (assembly GCF_964273445.1). Taxonomy (NCBI): domain Eukaryota; kingdom Metazoa; phylum Chordata; class Aves; order Columbiformes; family Columbidae; genus Streptopelia; species Streptopelia decaocto. The sequence continues at coordinate 65,945,198 of NC_138663.1, read as the reverse complement.
ACCTTTCTACCCTATTGTCCATTACTCAAGAAAAGAGATTTTGGTGCTAAATCACCTCTTTTCCTATCAGTTCCCCTCTGTCTTGACAAACTGGGTTTTTGAACCCTGCACTGTGCCTTAATCCTGTGCTAGGAGTGTCAATTCCTGGTTCTTTTCACATATAAGGTAGAAGCAGGCGGTTTTGCATCACTTCAAAATAGTTTGCATACCATGAATTGTGTAAGTACCACAACGCGGGAAACCCTCAGCTAGAAGATGGATGTTTCAATAAATTATTGTGGCATCACACCATCATCTATAAGAGATGAATTTAACATAGACTGTGAACTTTTGGACGGCTTTTCATTCAGCCTCATCCTTCTCTATATTTTAAGTTTCTTTCATAGTGAATCTTTCGTTTGCTGAGTAAAAATCTTTAACATTCTTTCAATAAATGCAATTCCACTGAGCCCATCCAGAGCAAACAGCTATGCATGTAGCAACAAGTGATTTAGTAAGCACTAAAGATAACACCACATATTTAACCTAAGGTTCATATTGCTCTAACAAGACATACAAAAAACTTTAAAAGTTTTATATTTCTGTGGCGTATTCTCTCATCTGGGAACTCTGAACTATTTTATAAGTTGATTAACCTGTTATGCAAAGGCTGTTTTACCTAACACTGAGCAGAGGTGTACGTTTTTTAAGTATAGTGGGGCAGATATTCTTAATCAAGGCAGGTCTGTCCTGTACCACAGTTTTCAAAGAGTGGAAACAAGATTACGAAATCAATGTGAGAAAATGGCATACAATATAACCCTTCAGTTTTGACATCTGATAATATCTCTAGGCAAACAACCTTGATGACTTGAGAAAAGTGAGGTAATGTTCTGTTAACTTCAACAAAACAAAAAGATATTCAGTGTTTTATAGGTTAAACACTGGGGAGGGCAGGAAACTGGGTAACTACCATGGACTAAAGGTGGCCACTGATCCTTGCCAATACCACACTGATGCATCTTACTGGTATTGATCCAGGCCACTTCCTGTAGCAAGAGAATAAAAAGGTGTAATATAGAAAGTTGGTGTTATCTGCAGTAGTTTAAATATATTTGCTTTCAAGGCATACAAACAGCACTATAACAATTTCTCCTCAGTTATGGCACGTGTCAGATTTGACATATGTTCAAACAGTCCCACTTATTTCAGCAAAACTTAACCCTCAGATTTATCAGGCAGTACTATGTTTGCTTTTGGTATGTCTAGGACAGGGGAGTCCAGCTCATTTTCACTGGGGGCCACATCAGCCTTCAAAGGGCCAAATGTCATTTTAGGATTGTATAAATGTAAATACTTCTACGTTTACACAGCCCTAAAATGACATTCGGGCCTTTGAAGGCTGGTGTGGCCCCCGGTGAAAATGAGTTTGATGCCCCTGGTCTAGGATGATGATACCCTTCCTGCACAAAACAAAACCCACTAATTATGGTTACACTTTTTACTAATTAACACTTAATTGAACACAGTATAAAGCTATTTTTCCTTATCTTTAAACAAGCGCAGCAGAATAACATAGTGCACTTGTGGGGGAGTGTTTCTATTTAAGTATGTTTGAATACCTCCAACACCTGAAACCAAGCCTACCTGGTCAATTCCTGCATTTTTGGAACACAGGATGAGAAACTCAGCTCCTTACTCATTGTGCTGAATTTCCTGTCATAACAGCCTTTATACAGTTGTCACAAATTCATCAAACATCAATATATCTATTGAAGGTTGTTTTAGGACCCTGCTTCCCCAGCAATTACACATCTAACTCCATTCCAAATTGGATAGTTTAATGCATGTGTTGCTGGTTTAGGCTGCAATTTTGCTGGTTACTCCTCCAAACATGTTCCTTTATAGCAGTTATGTGTAAATTACACCTCTCCTACACAATTTTGTTCACTGTTTTAAAATTCAGCATCCATTGTCACTTTTGCCTTACAAAGGGGCTACAAAATCTCATTAGTTAAAAATGCATCAATAACACCTCATGAAACAGATCATTCCAAACAACGCTAAATTTGAAATAACTTGCTTTTAAGAATATAATTACTACTTAATTTCTCAGATTACTTCATTTCTTTGCATTAATCCACAATTTTCTATAGAAAATGTTTCATTAAAGTATCAACAGGTACTGCTTCACAAATAATCTTTCAATGATGTTATAAAAAAAATCGCCACAACAACAAATGAGCAAGGGTTGTAGTAAGAGGTGCTCTGTTTTATTGCACCGAGGGGAAGAACTGAAGAAAAATGAGAAACAACTTGTCTGGCAAACGAGCTCTTTCCTAGGTGTGAAACAGGAACACCTCACAGATTTAAAAAAAAAAAAAAAATGAACAATGCACCCTTGAACAACTAGTTTCACATTTGCAGACAGAATAAAAGGAAAAGAGCTTGTTCTGGAGACCAGAACTGGCAGAAATATTACTCAAATATCATAAAATATTTATGTGGGTACTTGTTTCTAAAAGCCTATCAGACTGATTTATAACCACATCATTTATGTATGAGCCACTTTAGTCATTGCAAGGAAAAAAGAGCAGGCTTTTTAACTCGAGTAATGGTTTGGCACTTAAAGGGAAAAGCCGCCTGTCCAACTGTAACTGTAGAAAGCCTGTAGTTTTGCCAAATGCAGTTACTAGACAAGAAATTAATCCAGGCTGCAACCTAAAACACCTGAATTTGTAGGAGCTGTGGGAGATCTGTCAAACTGCATATCATAAAAAACATTGTGATTACAGGCACAGATGACACTTCTGGCAGCAAGGCCATATTAACCTGACACACTGACTATTATACATTACCAGAAAAATCTAAAGCTCTCTGTTTTTCTGGTTTGCCCCAGGTTGACACTATTTATTTTTAAATGGAAAACCATTTATATTTGAAATTGACAGAAAACTTCAGGTATGGGCAAGCCTGTATCTATTTTAATCTTTCTTCCTTCTTAGACAGTAATATAAAATATCCCTTTTTGGGATGCTTTAGGCTTCACAGAAGGGCTTGTAGATTTAATAGTACAGATTTACCTGCACTATATTATTCTTCAGAAAAATAATTTAAAATGGATTCTGTGCTTCTATGGATGAAAAGGAAGTTCAGGCTATTGGGACCTCTATGTATGTCAGCTATTGTGAGAGGTATGAATTATTGTATTTTTTGCAACAAGATATTAATTGAAATAGTGACAATTTACATAGAATCATAGAATAGTTTGGGTTGGAAGGGACCTTCAAAGGTCATCTAGTCCAACCCCCTGCCATGAGCAGGGGCATCTTCAACTAGATCAAGTTGCTCAGAGCCCTGTCCAGCCCGGCCTTGAATGTCTCCAGGGATGGGGCATCTACCACCTCTCTGGGCAACCTGGCCAGTCTTTCACCGCCTTCATTGTAAAAAATTTCTTCCTCATGTCTAGCCTGAATCTCCCCTCCTTTAGTTTAAAACCATCACCCCTTGTCCTGTCGTAACAGGCCCTGCTAAAAAGTCTGTCCCCATCTTTCTTCTCGGCCCCTTTTAAGTACTGAAAGGTCACAATAAGGTCTCCCTGGAGCTTTCTCTTCTCCAGGCAGAACAACCCCAACTCTCTCAGACTGTCCTCACAGAAGAGTTACATGTCAGTAACTGTATCATCCTTGAGTAATCTTACAGATCTATACAAGTTAGTATAACTTGTCACTTCAGTGAGCCTGGGAACATGGCTAAGGAAGTCAGTGTTGGGTTTGGTTACTTACACCCTGAAGTCACCAAAAATCAAACTAGAAAGATTTCTGAATAATAATTTGCTCTGTCTGCCTGGGCGAAGGTTCAGGCACAGCACGCTGGAAGGAGCATCTACCAGGGAAACCCAAGCTGGCCTGGTGTGGGTGCCAGCCTCAGCACTGCCTTTGTGGGAACTCTGTGGGCTCAGAGGGGTGCGTTACTCATTAATGTTTATAAATATGTAAAGGGTGAGTGTCACGTGGATGGAGCCAGGCTCTTCTCGGTGAGAACTAATGATAGGACAAGGGGCAATGGGTACAAACAAGAACACAGGAGGTTCCACTTAAATATGAGAAGGAACTTCTTCATGGTGAGGGTAAGAGAACACTAGAACAGGCTGCCCAGGGAGTTTGTGGAGTCTCCTTCTCTGGAGACATTCAAAACCCGACTGGACACTTTCCTGCATAGCCTCATCTAGGTGTTCCTGCTGCGGCAGGGGGATTGGACTAGATCTTTCGAGGTCCCTTCCAATCCCTAACACTGTGATTCTGTTACCCGAGGAGAGCCGCGCCGCGTCCCGCAGCCCCAGCCCGCTCATTCGGCCGCGGCTCCACACGCCGCAGCTCCGCGGCCAGGGGACCCGGCGCTTCGTCACCGGGGCAGCTGGGGGGCACCCCCCGAGGAGCGGGGGAGGCGGCAGGAGAGCGGCCGCCGTACCGGGGCACCCAAGAGTCGGGAGGCGGCCCCACCCCGGCGCCGCCGACCGTTTTCCCCGGCGCGCGGGTCCCTGAGAAAAGCCCCGCCCCTCGCGCGCGCTGCGCCCACCGGGAGGGGCCGGGTCTGCTCCTGGCTACAGCCCCGCCGCCACCGGGAGAGGGGAAGGGGGCGCTTCCCGCCCAGCTGGCCCTGCGGCCGTGGGCCGCCGGCCGCAGTACCTGGGCTGAGGGGCCCGCCTCCGTGTTCCAGCGGCACTTCGGAGTTCCCGCCCGGGGAGGAGAAGGGGAAAGACGGGAGGAGCGCTCGGAACGGCAGCTACGGCACGGGAAAGGAGTCAAACTTCCTGCGGCTGCGCTAGGAGGTGACGTAGCGCCGGGGCTGCCGAAGGCCACGCCCACTTTGGCGGAGGGGAGGGGCAGGCGGAGCGGTGCCCGGAGGAGCCCGCCCCCGGGTGGACGGGAAGGGAGGGGGAGGGGGAGAGAGAGGGAACCCCGGCTTGTGAGCGCGCGCCGTGGGCGGGACGCCGCGCGGCCCGTAGCAGGGCGGGTCTGCCGGGCGTCACGCTTCGGCGGCGGCAGGGGCGGGGCTTGTGTGTCTCGCGCCGGGGGCGCGGGAGGGAGCGGGGGAGCTCGCGCGCGAGAGGCGAAGGAGGCGGCGGCGGGCGCGGAGCCGACCCGACCTGACCCGACCTGGCCGGGGCGCCGCCGCCCGCTCCCCGCTCCCTGCTTCCTCTCCCCGCGGGCTGACAGGCAGGTGAGGGGCCTCGCTCGGTACGGGGGCTCGGAGACGTGGTGGTGGGGGGGTCAGGTTTCTTACCGGCCGCTGGGGGGAGCCAGGGGCGGGGCGGGGCCTCCGGGAGCCGGTAGCTGCGGGCAGTCGCCGGGCTGGGCAGGGGCTGCGGCGGCGGGGCAGGGGGCGAGCGGCGGCGGGGCCTGTCGCTGGGGAGCTGCCGCTCAGGTGGGTCCGGGTCCGGCGGCGGCTCCCTCGGGGGCTGCGTGTCCTGTCGGCCGGAGAGAGGGGGCGCCCGGGCGCGGCCGGGGGAGGCGGCCGTGGGGGGGGGGTGCGGGCCCTCGCCCCTACCGGGCCCCGCGCACGCTGTCACCGCCCGGGGGCTGGGCGGTGGCAGCCCGGCCCCGGCCGACCCCGTCCGGCTGGCCGGCCCGCGGGGACAGCGGCGGGGACGGCCACATGACCCTGCCCGGAGGCAGCAGGCGAGCGGGCCCGCGTCCTGCCGGGCGCTGTTGGCGGCGGTGGCGGGGCGGGCTGCGGGGCGCCGGGGCGGGTTCGGGTTTGCCCGGTCCAGGAGCTCCGTGTGGTCTCGCCGTTCGCGTTCCGTATTGTGGTTTTTCCGCCCCTACTTCTTCAGTCTGTCCTTGGGAAGCGCTCGCTTTTGTTGTCTCAGTCACATCATCTGAGGTAATGGTGACCGGTGTCTTTCTACCTAGACCTTGTGGTGGTGTTGGATTTTTTTTTCTTCTTCTAAAATTTTTTCCATGTGAACACTGAATGATCACGTTTCATTTATTCTATTACATCTGCTACAAAGTAAGCGTCAGCTGACACGATGCTTTGTTTCTGAATCTGCTGCCATCCTGAAGCATGTGTCAGGAATTACCATCTTTCCACATCTGTCTCGTTTGTATTGTGAGCTCTAAATCTTAGTGATGAAGTATACAATTTATTTTACACGGAATGTTGCATGCATGTTGGAATTTCACCTTGTGGTTCATGCCGACGTGGTGTGAAATGGTTTAAAGTGAAACAAACCCCAGTGAAAATGGGAGAGATTAGGAGAGCTGAAGAAAACACATAAAGAAACACCTATGGAGGTGGCGGCGGGGGAAAGCAGTACAGAAGCCAAGAGAATGAAAGCAAATGGATAGAAATAGAATTGGTCCAAAGAACAGTGTATGTTTAACACTTTATCCAAACTCGTTTTGGGGACACACTGATGCATGCAGGGTGGTTGTAGCTGGATAATATGTTATGCCAAATCCAACAGGTACTAACAAAAAAAAAAAAAAGTTGTCTAGTTTGACTGCAGGGTTGTTATTCTTAAACAATGGCAAATTCGGCTAGGATGTCTACAGCAGTAACCTTCACCAGCTGCCTGCCCTCCTTTTCTCCTCGAGGTAACTGCATCTATAGCACTATGTGGTTGAACATACGTCTCCTCCTCAGCTACTGCAAGCTACAGCCTGACACATTACTGTATTTTGTACTGAAAACTGCAGCAACTCAGATGTGTGCCCCAATTCAGGGTCACTTATGAGTCAGCACCCTCACAGCCATATGAAGTAAGATTTAAAGAGAAAAATCACTACCTTGCCCATGCTGGTATGAGCAGAGTTGGTAGTACAATAATTTTTCAGTAATCAAGTATTTGACTAAACCACTAGTTACTAAATAATTGAGGCAGCTGTACTGAACACAGTTCAGTTCTGAAAGCATAGTTCAGAACTTGATCACAGAACAGCAGTTCCCTGAATAGTCAAGTATGTGACTTTTCTATGTCATCTAGAAATTTGCATTTGTCTGATGCTATCAAGCTGCAAGAGGGGCTGCAACTAGAAAAAAAGTTTGAGATCTGTTGGGTAAAACATGAGTTTATCATAATGTTTGATAAAATTTGAACTTTCTTGATGTTTTCGGAGAAACAAATATAGGTGTAATCAAATCACTGTAAGGATGTTACAAGTTTTCTTCAGTCTGGGTTTCTGCTACCTGGGCTATATTAAAGCATCTTGTATTTCATAAGTCTTAGCATTATTTCTTTGATCCTGTCACAAGCTTTTATGAGATTCAGTTCACATAAATTTTCATCTCTAACATCTGGCTAATGGCCTGACTGGTGAAAAAAGCAGGTTTGGTATTTATGTGTCTTGTACTTTTTTAATGAGTTGCAAATCTTGATCGTGAAAGAGACCTAGTTTGTTGGGTTTCTTTTTCTTTTTCTTTTTCTTTTTCTTTTTCTTTTTCTTTTTCTTTTTCTTTTTCTTTTTCTTTTTCTTTTTCTTTTTCTTTTTCTTTTTCTTTTTCTTTTTCTTTTTCTTTTTCTTTTTCTTTTTCTTTTTCTTTTTCTTTTTCTTTTTCTTTTTCTTTTTCTTTTCTTCTGAATCTGCCACTTTCTCAGTTCCTGGTAGCAGTTATCTATGTTGCTGTATAAATAGAAATGTTTCACCATGCTATTGTAACCAGTGCGTGAGTTCCTTGCTATTATTCCTTATTTTGTGAAGCAGGATGCTCTCCCATTGTTACCCCTCCTCCCCTCACCCCTCCTTATTTTCAAGCCTGTTCCCCCAAAAGCCTTTTTGTATGAGAGGTTTGTTACAACAATTACTTGGCTAAACCTCTTGAAATTTGTAGTATGTTTAGAAGGTCTGGTTTGTTTTATCCAGGTATGTTATGTCCAGAAGTGCATGGATGCATGCATGCAGCTTTTTAAATAATGAGACTGATTTCTAGAATCAAGAAACAACAATATGTGTTCCTGAACCTTGCTGGCTCCCCTGCCATAAGAGCACTCTGGGTGATGAGGATTCTATCAATTAGTGCCTGTTTAAGCCAAGAGTTAACTCTGTGGCGTGCAGTGGGCTGCCATATGGCAGTGGTAGAGCACAAGATCCTAGAAAATCCCGTGTTTATTTAAGAAAAGTGATGTTTTCTAGTACGTGGGTTATGTCAACATCATTAACGCAACTCTGTTGTCAGGGCAGGATTATGATGGAAATTCTGTAGATGGAGCATGCTTTGCTTTGTTACCTGTGGAGAGTATGGGCTAGCTGTCTGCATGGATTCATTAGTGCTTCTGGGCTTTTGAAGTATCCTTATCACTTTTAGGGATTGTGTTTCTTATTGACTCCACTATTGGGAGGTTGGTTGTTGGTCACATGCCACTTAGGGTGAACAGAGAAACCACCATGCGTGCAAACACATAGTATTTACTGACTGAATGCTCTGAAAAGTCAGGCTATAAACTCTATAGCGATACAGTGATAGAAAATTAATGTCCACATGTCTTCAGTCTTCCAGGTAATTAGAAGAGTGAGAGTTACTTTAATCCATTCATCGCTAGGAAGTGTATGTTCATCTTCTGACCCCCGTTGCTTTTTGTGTTGTGGACTTTTTTATAAAGAAAAAAAGACACATGATGATTTTTGATATCTCATATCTGCTTTAAATTTAGAGATTATCATCATCTCCCAGTCACTACACAAAACAAATCCTGCAGCATCTACCCAGCCTGCCTACATGTGTCAGTGTTAAGACCGTAGGGCAGGGAAGGGACCATGTGGGTCCAATCCCTGGTAAATCCATGCAAAAAACAGCAGTTGAGAATGGTCCGCAACATATCTGCTCCATGTGCTAATCATCCCTTAACAAATTCAATGCTGCTGGTCTTAAAGCTGTCAGAGAGAACAGGTGCTTGAACAGTGTCCAAGACTTCTGCTGTACCTGGGAAGCCTTTAAATGTGATGTCCAGATAGTGTTAAGAAATATGTGCCCCAGTATGTGGAGGAAGACAGGAAAATTTCTATGGGTACGCAGCAACCTGACAAAGGGTGCTCATGCACCCAAATATAGTGACCAGGTTAGCTCAGTATGTTGTGAGTAGAACCATTTTAGTCTGACAAGTGAGATGAAGTGTAAGGCCTTTAGAAATATCGGTAGCACCTCATGTTCTGCTTCGAGTTGATGCCAGCCTCCAGAGCTTTAGGAAAAATCCTTATAAGCAAGTGGTGTATCACAGAGTGTATGTAAATTTTAGTAAATAAATATTTAGCTGGAATGTATGCATTTTTATAATAATAGCCAACCTTTTTCTTCTTGTGGTCTTGTTTTCTTTTGGGAAAGAAGTTATAAACCAGTGAAGCTGTGGTGGTGCAAATGTACCCTTTATGCTGATAGCAATACTTATGGGAATTATAAGAAACATCAGTTAAAACTGCTTTTGCAAAGAAGCTGTTATAGAGTAGAGCGTGTTCTGTCATCATATTCGTGTGCTCCTTGTGGAGCAAGTGGATCTCATGAAAAGAGATGTATACTTGCAGTAGTATACAAGTTGACTTGGAAGCTGATGAATGTTTCTGGGTTTTGTTTAGAGGCTTGTAAATAGTGTACTCTGGATGACATATCTAGCAGGAATGGGAGAGAGAAAGGGAAACAGAATGGTGTCTACAAAGGACAGATAATCAGGTTGTTTCTGTGTTCTGTAGTGATTGGAAGTGTATGTGTACCATTTATGTTAACCTTTCCATTTAAAAAGTGTCTAACAAGTGTGTCTATTTTTGTTTAGAAACAAAACACTCCTTTGACAAATGACTGGGGTTTTCCTCAAAATGTTAGGTTTGATGGCCTACCTTTTACAAAACATGTTTTTTCAATATATTAGTCACATAAAGATTATCAGGGATTTTTGAGTTTGTTTGTGGGTTTTTTGTTTTGTTTTTGTTTGTTTGGGTTTTTGTGGGTTTTTTGTTGTTTTTTTCTGCGAAGGTTTCTCTGTGTATATGGCAGAGAATGAATCAGTTCCCTTCTCATGTTCAGTGAGACAGAGTAGGAACACTGTTACTTTTAGTGAACTTGGGAGATGTGCAAACAGGTGAACTTACTTTAAAAAAAAAATCAAACACCAACACCACCAACAAAAAACAGCTTTTAAAAAGGATTGGACAGAAACAGATGTTGGTGCTTGGGTGTCTGTTCATGTGCTATCTAGGAATAAGAATCAATCATAATGTGAACAGTTACTTTTTTTCTTCTTTCCATCTTAATTTCATCATTCCCATTTGCTTTCTTGCTGTCAAGGCCATGAGGATAAGAATATTTTGATATGGATAAACAACCCTGAATTCCCTGCGTTCAATGCCTTGTTTCCAGCATTGGCTGGCTTGCGAACAATTTCCAAAGTAAACTTTCCTCTGTCCTTTTTTTGTGTAACAGTCATTAATTTAACATGAAAAGTGGGGAGCTTTCTTACCTCCCAAATCTAGTAAAACCTAAAATCTACAATATAGTCCTAAGATAGATGCTTAACATTTTTGGTATAAAGTAACAGAGCAACTGTCACTTTTGTAATCGTGATGCCCACCAGAAAGTAACAGGAATTCAATTTTTTTCTTGCTCTTGGTAAACACATCTCTAAGTTGTTGTGAATCTTGTCTACTCTCTCATCATATCCACTATTTGAATTTCAGGGTAAAGATATCTGGCACGGTCTTACTGTTTACAATTCCATCTTTTTCACCCACCCCCCCCTTCCCTGCTCTATTCTGGAGTCCAGGTCCTACTGTTTAATCTAGTTGTACTTATTTGTGATTAACTATGTGAATGTGAATTATGAAAATGTGCACAATTGCTACCTCTGTTAATGAAGTCTAATGTGTCTGCTACACTGCTTTATCAGATGAAGACGTCTCTTGTAAAGGCTAACTTCTCTGTTGCTGTTATAAAACTGACATTCAGAGCTTTCTCTGTGCAGACAGGAATTGTGCTACAAAAAAGTTCAGTCTTCTGGAAGCTGGGTATGTGGCTTCCATTGTGCTGATGGGAGGCACTGAGGGGTCACGGTGCTGTGAGATGTGCTCGTCTGCACATCAAAATTGTGATCAAAATGCCCCATTCCTGACTATCTGGCAGTGACGCTAGTAAGGACTTGACTCTGTAAATCTTACTGTCTGTCAACTGGTGTCAGTCCTGAACAGAAACTGCAAAAAAGAAATTCAGAGGAAATGTTGTTTGCTGAAGGCTGCAGAGGTTATTTCCAAATTCTTTTTGTTTTAATAAATGTAAGCAGGATTTTTCTTGTATTTCTGCAGTATGTTTTTCTGTGTTTGGTTTGCTTACTTAACCTAGAAGTAGTTACTGTAGTATCAGTAGTTGTGCTGGACTAGAGGGGGATATGAAAGGCGTCATATATTTATACAACAGAGAGATCTTCCAGATGTTAACAAAACTTTGTGTTAATGAATCTTCTATTTTTTCTCAGCTGTAGCCAGCAATGTCTGCTTTCTGAGCCGTTGGTTCACATAAAATGCTAGATATGGGGTTGAGAGTGACAGCATTGATAAACACAGCTCATTTTATTGGATTCTTTATCCCGAAGTTGATCTTAATCTGAGCCCTCCAGAATTTCTTACATTCCTACTATGCCTCAATACAACTCTTCTATTGAAACCCACCAGGTCGTTTGACAAGACTATTGTACCTGTTCCTGCCCTCTGTCACTACATAACTGCCTTATAAATAAATCTGCATGAAGCTGTGCAGGTTGCATTTTACTGTTCTTTTGGCATCCTAGGTTCTGAGACAGGAGTTAGCAGCTTTCATGCTGCTTTGAATAGCCATTTATAGGCTCTTTCTGTATTGGCAGAAAGGACCAAAGGTTTTTGAAATCTACAGGAGAGTTCACACAGGAAAAATGCTCAATACATTCATGTCATAGTAGTACAACCTTCCTTGTGGTTGGCACCATCCTATAAGGTTAAGGGATTATTTATTTGTGACTAAATTTAGGGTCTTAATAGAGGAGGAAAAAAGAAATAGTACTGCATTTTGGCCTTGTGGAAAATAGGATAGGTTCTCTAGAAGGAGGATCTGGGGAACTACAGACCTGTCAGTCTGGCCTTGGTGCCAGGGAAGACTGTGGAGCGGATCATCCTGTACGTGCCATCACGTGGCACATACGGGACAACCAGGCGATCAGGCCCAGTCAGCACGTGGGTTTACGAAAGGCAGGTCCTGCTTGACCAACCTGATCTCCTTCTATGACAAGGTGACACACTTAGTGGATGAAGTGAAGGCTACTTGAATGTTGTCTACCTAGACTTTAGTAAAGCCTTTGACACCGTATCCCACAGCATTCTCCTGGAGGAACTGGCATCTCATGGTCTGGATAGGTATACTCTGTGATGGATAATGAACTGGCTGAATGGCAGGGCCCAAAGAGTTATGGGAAGCAGAATCAAATCCAGTTGGCGGCCAGCCACAAGTGGTGTTCCCCAGGGCTCAGTACTGGGGTCAGTTCTGTTTAATTTCTTTATCAATGATTGGGATGATGGGATCAAGCACACCCTCAGTAAGTTTGCAGATGTCACCAAATTGGGTGGGAGTGTTGACCTGCTGGAGGGTAGGAAGTGCCTCTGTACTCAGCACTGGTGAGGCTGCACCTGCAATCCTGTGTTCAGTTTTGGGCCCCTCACTAGAGTTCAGAGGAGGTAACGAGGCTGTTGAGGGGCCTGGAGCACAAGTCTGATGAGGAGCAGCTGAGGGAACTGGGGCTGTTTAGCCTGGAGAAAAGGAGGCTGAGGGGAGACCTTATCACTGTCTGCAACTCTGTTGTAGCTGTTGCTGTTGTAGCATGGAGGGTGTTGGTCTCTTCTCCCGAGTAGCAAGTGACAAAACAAGAGGAAATGGCCTCAAGTTGTGCCAGGGGAGGTTTAGTTTGGATATTAGGAACAATTTCTTCATGAAAAGGGTTGTCAGGCATTGGAAGAGGCTGCCCAGGGAAGTGGTGGAGTCACCATCCCTGGAGGTATTTAGAAGAGGTGTAGATGTGGCACTTAGGGATGTGGTTTAAAGGTGAACTTGACAGTCTCAGGTTTACAGTCAGACGTGATGATCTTAAAGGTCTTTTCTAAATCACTCTACGAGAGACCATACTTCCGAGATCCTAGTAGAATGCTAGTGTGGGTCAGAATATTGAAAAACTTGAACTTTTCTGGTTATGTTGCAATCTGAAAGAAATCTTTCATGTAATTTTGCTTTGACTCCTGGAAGGAAACTAGAGCTCTTTCTTCTTCATGGTTAATTGGTATTGTGAATGGGAAAAGGTGTTTCTGTCACTTCCTTCACTGTTTCCAGGATGAAATATGTTTTTCCTAGTGTGAATCGCGTGTCTTAATGTCTGCTTCTGCTTATAGATTCCTAATAGCAAAAAAGTGAAATAGCCAGTGAAAAAAGCTACTAGTAAAAAAAACTAGGAAGGGGGGAAAAAAAGTTAAGGTTTATCTTGTAACTTTGTTGTTGTATTGTGGTTGGGGTTTTTTGATTGTTTTTCAATTTCTGTTGAACCATGACTTATCTCTGTGTCAGTGAAAATACTGAAAGTGGCTGTACAGTTGGAAGGGTGTATTTGGAATATTTGCAAATTTGAAGTCTATCAGTGGTGTAATGGAAGCTCTTAATTCAAGAGGAACACTAGATGTTATGTTTGCTTGTTTCCAAAGACTTTATATTTTTTTAATCTACTGATTTAGTTTGTTTTTTTTCCTTTTGAAAAGCAAGTGCAGTGTAGCACATGGTGGTGATGGCAGAGTCTTTTTCCCCTGAGTTTAATGTCTGCGTCTGCTCTGGGAATCCTTTCTGTAACCCTAATCGACAGTTAGTTCTAGCAGGTGGCTTTCATAGCTTGAATTATTTGATTTTTTTCTGGAGTAACAGAGGGGATGGTGCGTACCTGTGAACCAAGTCTTAGAGCTGAGTTGGCACAGGGCTGGTATTTCCACTTAAGGTGGCGGAGACTGCACAGCGTCTGCTGCAGTACCAGCTCCTCTCAGCTGCCTGGGAAACTGTCTTGCTGTCAAGGACGCCAGTCACTTTCATTCTTCGAAAAGCTATTAATAGTTTAACGAAATGTTAGCTAAAGCAAGGAGAAAGCAATTTCGTGAGATTAAATTACAGTTTTCCGTTTTGGGGGTGATTAACTCATTAGAAATCTTTTCTATACTTCTCAGACGTCGTTAAGCACTTTACTAGGTGATGCTTCGGCATGCAACAGCAATGTACTTGTAGCAAAATTTAAACTTAGTGTTTTCTGGGGAAAGTGCTTTAACTAAAATGCATAGAGCAAAACTTGTCTGATCTTTCGCTTCAAGTTAAACTAATTTAAAACTGTTAAGTGCATTAGTGTTTGCATTGATTTACTGCTGTGCATCTCTAGTAAATGAATTAAGTGCTGTTATTTGGATTAATTTTCAAGAGAATCCTTGTGAATGCTAGCTCTCAGCTGAATGTACTTTATGTAGTGTCTAAGAAATCATATCTGACTTGTTTTGAGTACTCAAGTGGTGTCACAGCAGCATTTTTAGCATTTTGATATCTCAGTGAGATCAGTCTGAAATAACTTTTCTATTTGCAAGAAGTGTTTTTCTTCCAGATCTGGGGCACAGTATCTTGCTTATTGAATCAACTCCAGTGGAACACTGTAGACTTTGTTACATAGTTTATATTTCTGTACTGTTTTGCATAAGGATATGTAGGTGAAAGAGAAAAAATGTCTTATTTGTAACTTATATTAAAATAAATAACCTGGTGGTGTTTTGGTAGCTAACTTCAGTTATTAATGCAGCTGGTATCTTTCCTTGGCCTATTTTCCTTTAGATATGTGTTTTAAAATATCCCATAGCAATATTGTTGATGGCTTTGGTTGTCATTTTAGAAAAAGAAGGTGAAATAGAGTGAGCACTCGAACTTCTTGAGGACTGCTCACAAAACACTGTCATCTTCCATGAGCTTTTACAATTACTGATGCTGTTGTTTCTTCTGTGAAATAATGTGAAAATAAAAAAATGCTGGCTTGCTCCGATCTTGTTTTGCATTTAAAACTAAAATTAAACATTTTTAAAGTATTTCTTGTTATATATTTTCATATACTAACTTGTTGCTGAAAGGAAAAATGATGTATCTTTTCTTCCTTAGGCTTTTGTTTTTTTTCTTTCTACTCTTTTCCAGTATTTTTTTAAATATCTTTTTTATCTCTTCCACCCTCTTTTACTACTTTTACAATTTCTTTTGTAAGTGTATTCCTCTTTTAAGCCTAACCTTTCATCTGCTTGCCCAGTTATTATCTCGCAAACATGGCATAGAGTTTGAAAAAATTGATTCCTAATATTGCCAAACCTAACTTCTGAGCAGAAGGTGAGGCTGGATGAAAGCTGGTGTGAAAGGAAAGACGCTGGGATGTATAATATGCTGCTGCTCTTTGGACACCATATGGTATTCTTTCATCTAATGGAGAGTGGTCAGATTGTGAGTGTTTCAGTGTTCTAGTTTTTATTTCAGCTGAGCCCAACAGTGACTTGAAATAGTTTACACTGGAAAAATAAGAAAAAGTGAGAACTGTGTAGAGGGAGTAGTTCTACATTGTAGTAGTTGAGTCACAAGAGTAGATTTAATCCCTGTTTCTTGCTCCTTTACTAGGTCTTGACTACTTACAGTGGCCTCAGCCCAGTGCCCCTGTACTAAAGAGTTACCTTCTAACCCTTGTACAATTGCATAATGTTACAGTGCAAAAATAAGGAATTTTATTGCATATGTTGCCAGAGTTCTTGTTCAAAGAAAAAAGCAGTTTCTCCCTGTTTTAAGAGTTCCCTGCTGCTGGAATGATATTATTTAATGGAATTAATCTGAGCTGGTTGATGAGGATATTTTGATTGAAATCTTTGTTTAATATGAACAAAGGTTTAAGTCTCTTTAGGACTGAATCCCAGTTCAAGAGAAAATAAGAGACTGAAACCAGTTTTCAGTGCTGGTGTGATTCTCTTGTTCCTTGTAACCTCACTGGTCCCATTGCTGTGTGATTGCTGTTCTTTTGGAGCTGTATCTACACTTGCCCAAGCTTTGTTGTCACTAATGATTTAATGATTCTTATTTGTTTGGGTTCTGAGTTTAAAAGAGATCTGATAGCAAGGCGAAAGGGGCCTCCTGGTCAAGGTCATAATAGGAATCTGTCAGTCTGTCCGCCATTCCCATTTGCAGGATTATTTTCACAAAAACAAGGTTTAGAAACTGTGTCCTACAAAAGCTAGCAGTGCTTGAAGGAAAAAAAAGTACTGCTGAATGAGCTTTAAATTTTGATTGTCTCTCTTACTCAGAAGGGTAACAGGTAAGGAATTAGGGCCTGTCAGAAACAGGAAAAAAATGTTAGATGACTTTTGTAGAATTCAGGTCACGACCAACCAAATTATGACTTGAAAATGGATGGGTTCTTTTTTTCCTCTCTCTCTTTACTGCGGTAAGAAGAGAGGAACAAGAATAGAAGTTCCATATTTGAGTTAAAATACTAGCGTTTAAATAAAAGATTGCTTATTTGTGAGTGGGAATTGAAAAGGTGCTGAAGTGTAAAGGCAGTAGAATACTCTTTTTTCTAACGTGGTACAAAATATTTTTTGATAAACTAGATATATAATACATCATTTTTATCGATACCGTTTTTAATATGTTATTTTTATTGATACAGATATGGTCCTGAACATCGTCAGCACCTGACTTCAAAGATGGACAGCCGGATCTGTTACAAGTTGTGATTGGCCTTAAGCTGACTTTAAACCGTTGAAGAACTTAACAGGATTTCTCTCATTCCTGATTTATGCCTATCTAATAGCCTCACACCACCAGCTTAATCATGTATGGAAGTGCTCGGTCAGTTGGTAAGGTGGAGCCAAGCAACCAGAGTCCCGGGCGTTCACCAAGGCTGCCGCGGTCACCACGCTTGGGCCATCGTCGAACCAACAGCACAGGAGGCAGTTCTGGGAGTAGTACTGCGGGTGGCAGTGGGAAAACCCTTTCTATGGAAAATATTCAGTCCTTAAACGCTGCCTATGCTACGTCTGGCCCTATGTATCTAAGTGACCATGAGAACGTGGGTGCAGACACCCCAAAAAGCACCATGACTTTGGGCCGATCCGGGGGGCGGCTGCCTTACGGTGTTAGGATGACTGCAATGGGGAGCAGCCCTAACATCGCCAGTAGTGGTGTTGCCAGTGATACTATCGCATTTGGAGAGCACCATCTCCCTCCGGTGAGCATGGCATCCACTGTGCCTCACTCGCTGCGCCAGGCCAGGGATAACACGATAATGGATCTGCAGACACAACTCAAAGAAGTGTTGAGGGAAAACGATCTCCTTCGCAAGGATGTGGAGGTGAAAGAAAGCAAGCTGAGTTCTTCCATGAACAGTATAAAGACCTTCTGGAGTCCTGAGCTAAAAAAGGAGAGAGCTCTGAGGAAAGACGAAGCTTCAAAAATCACCATTTGGAAGGAACAATATAGAGTTTTGCAAGAAGAAAACCAGGTTTGTCATCTAATGCCACAGTTGTGTTAGTGCAGTAGCATGATTAAATGGGTCTAATGAACTTGCATGTCACATTTAAGCAGGTAAATTATATTGGTGCTTTACCCATGTAAGTCGTATGAATAAGATGTGTTTTTAACTTGCAGGCCTCTTTTTAAATGTTTCTGGTCAGACCTGTAAGCCACGTCTTAAGTGTTCATTTCTCCTTGTGTGTCATGCACTTTTTTCCTAGGGATGATGCTAACCACTCGGTTTCCTTTTGGAAGTATTTTACCCTGTTCATAATTAGTATTTCTATAGCCCTTACCTCTTGAAGCATTCTCTGAGTTGCAGAATGTACTAACTGCTGACCCCAAATACAACTGAACTGTTGCTGAATGTTGACAGATTGCCAGTAAAACAAAGTTCATGTTACACTGGTCTTATTTTACAGCTCCAGTTAAAACATCTAGACCTGTAGTATTCACAAAGGGATACAAATTGTTTTCTTGGCGACATTTAAGCAACACTTTAATACCTGCTCATCTGTTCTTTTGTCATTAGCCGGGCATATCTTGTTATGCAACTCTCATAAAGCACCCTACAGTTTTTTTGTTGTGGTCTGGCTAGTCTGAGAATAGACAGAAGAACAGAGAATCTTGGGTGTCTGGTTCATTTGTCTTGTCCCTAGATTAGAATAAAACTGAGGGGCTGATTAAATTTTAGGTCTCTCTGTAGTCAGCTTTACTTATTAAAAGCTTATTTTTTTAATTTTCCCACCTAGACCTTCTTGCTAGCTTAATCCTGAAGTAATTACTTGTTTTTGAGTCTGTGTCCTGTTTAGTTGCTTCTGGCCAAATGTGAGTTAGATATCTCTCTTGACTCCCTGGTAAGAAACTTCACCACTCTTATGGAAAACAGGCCCAGTGTCCAACTCCACAAAAGCTTCCTGAAATGCAAGTCAGCTTTCACCATGACAAAATTACTTTCCCCATGGAGTTTTTAAAATATCCAAGAAAGTTTAATGAAATGGTTTCCATAATTCAAGCGTGATCTTGTTCTTGGAATTCTTAAGGTATACTTGCTATTTTAGGCAGCGCTTTTTTAAAGTTTTGCTTTAGAAGGTGGAGGGGAGAGGAAAACTGCTGGAGGAAAAAACTAGTGCTGGTAATACTTGACATGTTAGATTCTACTTTCAGGTGAGCTTTCTTAAATAGTAGATTCCTTTTGGTTTGTGAAAATCTGCTACAGTGAAACTTTCTTTTTACTTTTTAAAGAACTGAGTGGAAGAAAGTAAGTTGTTTTTCCTGAGTTTGCATGAAATAATTTAAGGGATTTATTATGTTGTTTTGTAGCTGTATTATTACTGAATGCTAAGTATCACAACATGAGATTTGTTAATGTATGTGACGTTCTGTATTCATTTTAATGTGTCTTGTCGGAGAGAAGAAAACCTAAGTTAAATAATTTTTATTACAAAAGTAGGATTTCCTTAGAAGGGGTAATCCAGTGAAAATTTTAGTTATAGTGGTATGATATCAGTATAATGAATACATGGAATACCATTCATTCAACTTTCTGATGCTCTTTGTATTTCAGCTGCAGGTAAATATTTTAATTCTCAAATTCTTTTCATTTTTGGGTTCTGTTTTCATACTGAAGATAATGTTTTGGAATATAATAACACTTTCTGAAATCAGTTTTGACATTTGAGGATGGTGTAGAAATCTTGCAAGAAAAATGCAAGGAATGTATGGTTTAGAATGGATTAAGCAGTTACTAAGTGTGTATAGACTGGAGAACAGTGATTCCTCTGAGTTTGTGGTTTGTTTTTTGGTTTTTCTTTCCTTTATCCCCTAATAAAACATTTACAGATATTTCCAGGCCACTGTTCTCTAGGCAATCACTATAATTACTGCCACACTGGTAGAATTGTATAACTTAGGTCCAAAAAAAGAAGGGTGCAATTTAAAAGTAAAAGGATATTATTGCAATGAGCTGTAAAAACTAAGAATGCTAATTAATAGATTATAGTTAGCTAACAGTGTGTCCTAATTAAACTCCAAATTCATTATATCTTCTCCAGCCTTTTGGGGTTGGTCACTTCAGCCCTTTATAAGGAAGATCAGTTTAATAGGATTTACTGTAATTAAACAGCCGTCTCTGTTTAGACAGTGAACAAGGGATTTCTCTGACCTGTTGGGGGACCAGAAAAATCTCTTCATTGTCCCACCAGCCTCCCTATAAAATGAGTTCCAGTATCATTGCAGGATCTGTTGTTTTAGACTCAATATCAGTATTTCAGCACACCACTTTTAATAAAGACTGCTCACATGGGCAGAACTTGGCTTTGTATTAAATTTAGTTGAGGCTGAATGCATTGATTAAAAATTGACTCAAGTCATGGAGCCAAGATGACTCATGCCATTATCTGATAATCATCTTTACCCACACTTGATTGTCCCCGATTGTATTTTTTTAATTGCTGTTCTTGTCACCTCAACTTTGAGGTGTTTCCTATTGAGGTAGAATCTGATACCTTGAGTTGCTCTGAACTGTAGCATAGGCCAAACAGCTGGTCTCTACTTGATCTATTAAACATACAAGGGCAATACTACCAATTTAAGAGCAGCTTGCAATAAAATGGATGATGTCAGTGGTACTGTTGAACTTTGTAGTTTAACTGTGCTTTTTGCTATTAAGCTGGGAGAGGGATTACTTTAAATTCTGCAGAACTTTAAATAGCAGACTCTTTATGCTATAATTCTTTGCCAGCTATGTATTGAGACTATTCAGACATGACACTCCTGCCTCGGGTTGCCGTGTATTATTCCACCTTTCAGTATGTATATTCCTGAAAAGTTGTGTCTATGTTACTGTAGTTCCGTGGAAGCCATTGTTTCTTTCAGGATTATTGTAATTCTGCTGTTTGACTTACTTTTACCCTTAAGTGTTCTTACCTTCTAAAGTTTGAACGAGATAGCTTGGAACGGCGTGAGGCTCTGGTTTGGAACTGACTGTCTTTTAGTCACACAGCAAGCAGTTGAAAAATAATAGATGATAGCAGGAGCACAGAGGTACCCCTACATTATAGTTCATTTTAGCAGGAGTCTTGTGCCAATATTATAGCTTTTTAATACCAAATCCAGTATTTTCATGTATCTTTCTTATGCTCTGTGGTATAGATTTAAGTAGAAAGGAGAGAGCGTGGAAAAAGGATTGAAGTTGTAGTAGTAATACATATTCCAGTCTTTGTGTATGCCTCCAAGCCCAAAACCTGAGTTTCTTAAACTCTTTTCAATTTGATGATATGAGAAAGCCTCAAACTTGATGATGATACAGCAGAGTAGGCCACTATGACTAAACTGATTGTTGAAAAGAATATTTTTTTCAGCAAAGTAGGTATGTATGATCCTTTTAATAGTCCATGTAATGTTTAAGACATCAGTAAGATGAAGAAACTTTTGTATTTAGGATCTGTCTGTCTGTCTGTCTATCTATCTATCTATCTATCTATCTTCTGAGATAAGAGCTAGAGATCAAAAGAGTTAAAGGAGACATTTCTGTACTCTGAAAGTGATTCCAGTGTTGGATAACTTATGAAGAGCAGTCATCCCAGCTATCTGAGTTAGATACTATCGTGTACAACTCGGTTCAATTCATTTTGTATATACACTTGTGTTTAGTGAACACAATAAAATACCAGTGTTTTTTGTAATAGTGATTTGTGGTGATAAGAGCTCCTCAACAGAAATCAGATTACGATGGTTTGTCAGCAGGTAAGTGTAGCTATTTGGGATTACACTGTTTTTTTTCCTGCATATATAGTGCTTTTTAGTTTTTCTATATATTTTTTGGCATAATCTGATGAACAGAGGGAAAAATGACTGCATGCGCAAAATGATAGCGGATTATAATTGTATCTTTTTTTTTTTTCATCTGAAGATAACGATTTCTAGATCTTAGAAAAAGAAGTCTTTTCAGCAAAATTTAGTTTCATATAATCCACACAGTAGTATTTTCAGATTTATATTGAGTCCTCTCAAAAAGACCGGGCTCACCTTTTGTAGTGGAAAAAAAACAGAAGGCCAAAGTGTAATTAGTTTCCATCTGTGTTGATACCACTTGTTACATCTGAGTGGTTTACTTAGGGTTTTAAGTAGCAGTACCTTGGACTGTGAAACAGGAATGGGTTTTTTGGTTATATTAGCAGCCTTGAGAAGCAGGTAGCAATGATCAATTTTTTTGTAAAGTTCCATTCTAACTTATAGATTGTAGTAAATCACAAAAAAACACCCCTTGATTTAGTGAACGTTCTTTTTACTGTTGAAATGCTTTGTAACTCAGTCATGCCCTGTTGTTTTATGGTGTTTTGTACAGTCACTTTTGCTTCCAAAGAATATTAAATGATCTGTTTTCCTTTATTTAACCTGAGGGAACTAAAGCACCAAAAACTTCTGTATGCATTGGGAGAAATTGGAGCACAGCAGTAAACATGATGTTTTGCAATTGAAGAGTCAGTATTTAAACCATCAAGAAAAGAAAGAATCCATGGAAGTCCTCAGTATTTGAGGATGTCTCATGATAATTTGAATTGTTGTCAGTTGACCTCCATTAAGAAAGTCTTATGGATTCACCCTAGGAAGAGACTGGACTTAAAGAAAACAAAAACAAACCCAAACAAACAAAACCAAAACAAACCACCCAAAAAAAACCCGAAACAACGCAGCAGATCCCTCCCCACAAAAAAAAACACACTACACACAAAAAACAATCAACCTACCAAAACAAACCCCAAAAGCATAAAAGAGTTGTCTTATTGCATGTGTGCTCATTGAAATGGCCGTGACCAGATACCAAAATAGTGGCATAGAACAGCACTAAGAGTGCTTCTGGTGATCATTGCATTAGAAATCAGAGAAGTTAAACTTATGTATAACAGTTACAGGAATAAATACCATGTGACTGGCTTCTTCAGTTTAATTTTAGCAGCTTCGTTTGTAAACTGGAATGCTAAGTAATGTGCTATCATCTGTAAACCTAAGATTTTGATGACTTGCATTTCAAGTGTTTATTAATCTATCTACAAGCTTTTAATTTTTTTAAAAAAATGTATGTACTGCTACTTTTGCCTATTGTTATTTACATGACTCAAGTGTGTGCACAGAGGGCTGCTTTTGCTCTTCCCTGAGTAGGGGCCACTGGTCCAGGATCCCCTTTAAACACAGAGAAAAATTATTTAGTCCTTGCTGCTCTATGCTGCCTGCAGTTCCTGTATATGGATTGCTTTTTAAATCTAGTGATTGTTTTCACTAAGCCAACAAGGGTAAGCAATTGTTTGGAGGCACTTAGATTCTTCCAGAATTTGACTCCACAACATCAAATGGAATTTAAAGGCGGTATGTGGTTCCCTAATGATCTTGGGCAGTTCATTGCAAGCACATAAAATAAGACCAGGTCACAGGGGTGATAGCTGTTCTAATCTCATAACAGAATGAAATACACTTTTTATTGAGGGATGGAGAAAGGGATAGAGACTGGCTGTCCAATAAAAATATCTTTTTCAATGCTCTGCAAATATAGCAGAGAGGTTCTACTTTTTTTTTTTTTTTTTTAAATGCCTGTTGCTGTATGATACCTGTGTTGTTGTTGGGTTCTGTAGCATGTTGCTATGCATTTCTGTTTCTACAGAGGTGCCCTTCCTGCTTCTTAGCTTCTTTTCCTTCGCCTTCACATCTCTGCTCTGGTGGGCTGGCGGGAGAAGCAGGGACACAGCCTGGGCTGGGAAGCACAAGCGAGGAAGAGATGGTAGTCTAAAATTAACTAAGCCTCACTGGTTATCTGTATCAAAGCGAAGTATGGTTGCATTTTTTCCTGGAGAGTACATACTACATCATCATCATGTTCTAATGAGCAGCACTATCAAGGAGTAGGCACTTCACTAAATACTTTTTTTGCTGTCTGCACTTTTCAGAGATGCAGGCCTTCTACATGAGAAAATATGTTTGACATTAACCTTATGGATTTTTGATCCTCCCTGTCAGATGATCAGGTACCAGCTACCTTGGGTTGCTACATTTTGAGAACAGATGGTCTTCTAATTATATATTGATGTGGATTCCAAAGAATACAGTGCCATGCATTTCTTCTGATACTTTTTGTCACTTGTTTCTGAGATTAAAACAAGTCAGCACATAAAATACCACCATTCCGAGATTAAAATATTTTTTATTCAGGAGCTTTGTGCGGGATCTGGTTCTTCCATAGTTGTTGATTGATCATGGCATTAAATATATATACAAATATATATATGTATGTGTATATATATGCAAATCCTACCTTTTTAGTGCAGTGTGATGAGGCTTTGGTACCTTTTTCCCTTAAAAGAGTCATGAGATTGTCTGAGTAATGGTCTGTTTTTTAATGGAATCGTGTCTCAGATGACAAATACTTATTTTTGACTGAGGGGGAGGAAAATCTTTCTGAGCATACATTTGTGTTGTAGCATGTTGCCTTTGAGGACCTGTAAGTACAAGAACGTTCATCTAAGGCTTCACCTCTTGGTAGGCTGAGTTATTTTGGACTAGAAAGAAGCCCTGACACTGAAGACAGTGCTGTGTCCTATAGTAGACTACCTGTCTTGCTGTGAGAAAACGAAGTGTTTGGGTTTTTTGTTTGTTTGTTTTTTACTATTGGCATAATTGATTAGAGTTTCCACATTATAAGTGGATATCGGTTCTCAGATGAACAGATGAACAGATGAACTCTGAAGCAATGAAACTAATGTGAGATAATTAATTAGAGCTTTTGTTAGAGAAGCAAGATACCCACACAGCCTATGCCAGCATCCGATCTCACAGCTGTGAACCTCCATTAGAGTTATTCTTATGGTTACGTTGCTTTTGAGAGATGGAAACATTTAATACTAAACATTTGATTTGCTAAAGGGTTCAAGGCATCATACCAAAGCTCTTAAACTCTCAGTAGAAATAGTGTAATATCAAAAGCAACACAGCTAAAAAGCACCAACCTACTTGGAAAGTAAAGCTTTACTGCAGAAGATGCTGATCCTTCATAGTCAATTTATGCCTTGGATCTCATCTAAAGAAGCTGTAAATTGATGAGAAATACATTTTCTTCAAAGAGCGGTTGTACTTCTACAACCTAGGCTAGATCTGATGATTGCTGAAGATACGATGATTGATGGTTTCTGTATGATGTCTATGCCAAACACTTTCTTGCCTGAATGCTACAAAGTGAAATTACTTTTTCTGGCTCTCAGGAGCTGGAAAGTGCATCTCATGCACACAGATGGAGGGCAACATAAGAAAAAGGTGATCTTAGTTGTAATGTAGACTCAAAAAGAGTGAAGGAGTGTATAGGATAAGATTTGCTTCTATCTCTGTTGAAGTTAAGAGTTTGTTTCATGGAAGTCTTATGGGACATAATTTTTCTATCTGATCCACAAGAGATCCCTCAGTTCACATGAAGACTTAATTATTACTGGTTTGGACTTTTGTGTCAGCTGAAAATGTACTTACAAAGTTCCTGAAAGAGGATTTGGCTTCTATGGCAAGAAGTTTCAGTATTTCTTTGGAAGAGAGGAGGACATCCATGAAGAGAATGGCAAAAGCTTTAGGCTGAGGATTAGTGCTAACAGGTGAAACAATGAATCCCAGAATAATCCTAGGAAAATGAAATTATCAGAAAGAAGAAGCATTAGTAGAGGCTTTAATGAAGTTGTTAGGAAATTATGTGCCCTGCACTGGAGACTTAGGAAGTAAGCACCTTATTTCCCTGAATAAATGTGGAGAATCAGATTGTTCAATGACTCATTATTCTTCTCTGTTTGGTTTAGGAGTACAAATGAGAGTGTTGTGTTTACTCGGTAGAGCATAGTTAAACCCTAACATTTTAGTGTTTTTCTGATTATGTTGCTCAGTAATCCTGATGAGCAAGAACAGCTTTGGGAGAGGGCAAAGGTAAAAATCTAGATAATTCTTCAATCTGACCAAGTATGGCAATCTTTGTTTTACATTAGCATAACAAATATATGTACTTTTCTGAAATCTTCCCTTTGTGTGTGCATATGTTAAAATTAACAGATATGGTTGCTTGTGGAGATCAGTGTTTATCCAGAGTGATTGTACAGAAGGCGTACAACCATAGATGTGCTATTTTTGGAGGGCAGACTAATTTCCCAGTCTTCATCAGCCTGTATATCAGTTGAGTAAAGTAAAATTCTTCTGTCTGTGGAAGCTTTGGTTTGGGGGACATTCTTTAAGGCGTTCTCCTTCAGCCAATACCTGATGGGTCAGGTTTGGCCATATGGTTGTGAGCTTGTTAATATGTAACCATTTTAATAGATCTGTGAGCCTAGTTACTCAAAGAGGGGGACCTTTCTAAGGAAGTGTAGGTCAGCTTTCATACGAGAAAGTAAATAGTGTACTATATATGTGCAGTCAACAGCATTTTTTACGGGTGAAGAAAAATGGAAAACTGGACCATTTAGTGATCCTCTTTGCAGAGGGTGATTGGACCTTCTGATCACTTCATTGTGTACGGGAGTTTCCAAATGATGGCATTATGTGTAGTAGTTCATTTTGGGGAGAGAACCCAAAAAAACACCTTGCAATAAAACAAGTTCATCCAAACTTTTCTCAACACTGAATTAATTTTGGTTTGAAGTAACAGTTTTGAAAGCAGGGAAAGTTTTAATAAGTATGCTTTGGCCATAATTCATGAAAAGCTCTGTGCACATACTTGACCAAACATTGGAAGCAAGGGTGAGTACTACCACGTGTCTTTGGCTTATTATTTGTAATACATTTTATAGTTGTATAACATAGTAGCGAGATCCTACTAGTAGTTCCACAATTAATTCTTTATAGGCCATTTTAGTTGAAAATAGTATACCTTCTAATTACTATTACAAAATCCATCTTTTTTGAGCTTTTTTTTTGTTGTTTAAGTCACTAAGTATGTTTATAATTTGACTTTAAAATTGGTCATACTGCTCTTAAGTTCTCTCCCCGCTATCCTCCTGGAAGTAAGATTCAAAATCCAATGTTTGCCATTTAAAGAAGGGACCAAGTTATCATTTCTCTCCAGAGAAAGCTTTCTGTGTTTTTTTTTTAGTGATTTTTTTTTAGTGTTTACTTATTCAGAAATTATTCCTGTCCTTCTTTTCGTTTGGCTGCATCAGCTCAAATCTGTATGCCTTTAAGAGGTCTGAGGTCTGTCTCTTTTTTGACTGTGTGAGAATTGTTATTCATATTTAGCATCACTTTTTTGTTAATTAACTGTTTATAGTGTTTCATGTCAGACTTCTTTAATCTGAAAGACTGGGAACTTGCAGAAAAAAATCATTAATTCACTTTCTTTTATACTTAATACAGTTGTTAATGTTTCTTTGTGAACTGCTGGATGCTAGAGAATCTTTGAAGACTGATCTGGAAAAAGTAGATCTGTACTTTACAGGTCGAACTTGTTAGCGGGTTATTTGGTGCAGTAAGATCTGATTATAGACAGACAGTTGTTGATGCTGGGACCCCTTTCAGATATGCTGTATGTAATTTCACTGTTTAACTCTTGACTGGATTTATTCTGATCTGTTGAACCAAACATTCCCGTGCACATGTAGTTTTATGCTGTCTGAAGGAGTGATACTCGATTCGCTTCTTTATTTCTCCATTAAGGATTGGTATGCATTTGGTGTGTGCCTGGAGCAGAGCTTTTGCTTTTGTTTCCTTATTTCTATCTAGTTCACACACACCAAAACTCTTTGTGAAACCAAGCAACACATGACAAGCAGGAGCTGTCTGAGGATCTTCCAAACAGCTCTGCTGCTGCTGTAAATTAAAAGGCTGTTGGGTATCTAGTCATGTTTGTACGGCTTCTAATGCTTGAGCCTCTGAAGGAGTTTAAATACTGTTGAATTAGTACATTTTAGCACTCAGGAAGGTATGCGTTATTTCCGTCAATGAATGCAGATTATAAAATGCTTCCAAACCAGTAAACTGAGTTAGAGATGAAGTGATTATTCAAAATTGTGCTGTTAGTTATTGCTGTAGTTTGAGATACTGGAGAATTTTTGTCCTCTGTGTTAACCATTAGAAAACAAAAATCACCTCCTACTTCAAAAAGTATTTGGATGTATTAAGTTCTGTGAGCTCTTCAGACGTGTTCTTAAAGAGCTCTATAGTATACTTAGGTTAGGCTTGAAGCAGAATATTTTTTGTTTTACCACCTTTTCTTGAAGGGTGTTGAGCTTCAGCTCTCCTGCACAGTTGGCTTTTATTTCTCTGTGATTAAACAACTCTGTCAGTTTTATTAACCATTCATGAATGAAGGTACTAATTTTGGTAGTGTGTTAATCACATGAGGGGTCAATATGTCATAGAGGCTTATATACAACTGAAACAATGAGATGAGGTTTTTTTGCTGCTGAGCACTTAACTTTCTGGACTTCTAATCTGCTCAAGTAGAACTTTATGAATAGCAGACATCACTTCAAAAATGCAGAAATAATATTTTTTCCATGAGTCATTTAAATTCAATATTTCTGTATTGTCACTGCTTTTCTGTTTTACAACAGAATAGACTATATTTTCCTTAAAATAAATTTTTAAAGTTCTCACTGGATGGACAATGTTTCTGCCCCTAATCTTCCATTCAGTTAGGCTTCTTTTGTTGTTCTGTTAAGCTATGAAAATCACTGTTTTCTACTTTTTTATTCATATTTATGCATGTTGCAAACAGAAGTGGTGATTAACTTACAAAACTTTTTACCGTGTAAATGATTTCTTATACATCTTCACATTTTTTGAGTGATGGGAGACCTGGTAAAAATGTCACCTTTTAATTTATGGAAATCACTTTCTTGACTGAGTCAGGCAACAGATTTGCACACAGTAGAGTAACTAGTAAGGTATTTTGTCATTAAAAAGGCAGAGCGTGACTACTTGAATTCGGTGGTTTATGATCTCTATTAATCTTAAAGTAACTGCTTGAGGTTCTGCCAGGTATAACTGATACTTTGCATCCCTTGTACAGTACTTCATAAACCTGAATTACAAGTAAAGAGTGATACTGTGTTAGTACTTCATCATGTTACAAAACTGCTATTGCTGTCATAAACAGATTCAGTTTTCAGTAGGAAACCTTCCCTTTTAACTTGTTTTAACACGTTGGGAATTAACATCTCAGCTGTTTTCAGAACTTTTATCTATCACACCAGTTTTTTTTGTCATTAAAAGGTGCTGTTGAACAGTACGTTAAATCAAGAGATTAGGGACCTAGGTAATGTGTGAAGTATAAAGCATTAGAGATATATTGTTATTAGAAGTGATTGGTAATTATTAACAGTACCCTCATATACAATACTAAAGTTGGTAGCTAAAATAGATGTTTTTTCTTCACAGTCTTTTATCTCATTTGTGTTCTTTTGGATGGGTTTCTCCTTCATTAAGCACAATTCCTTTATTTTCCCCTTTCAGGGCTGGGCTGGCTGTTGGGAGATAAGTAGCATAATTGTTCTTATGTCACTTTCGATGTTGGAATTATTTAAATTGCACAAGTTGAGTTTCATGCAACTGGTTATGCCCCAAGGCACACACACTTGTATCCAAGCTACTCATTTACATTACTAACATGGAAACAAGAAGGGCCCTGTTTTTCATGGAGTTATTATAATACTTCATGTTCAAGGTGCAGTTTATGTTGACTTGATAGCTCCAAATGAGTTATGCATCTTCTGAACGACCAACAGTCATGTCAACAACGGCAGAGTGTGGACATCATAAGTTGTAGGGAAATGTTTAACCAATCTGACAATCAACACCTGACAGAAACTCTTTGGAAAAAAGATACAAATAGCTCATGTCTTAGCTGTATTTTTCCATTAATCTCACTTTTCTGCTCATTCTTGATGCATCTTTAACTTCTGCAATAAAATTCCAGATCCATTGGGCAGTATCAGTAATAACTATTGCTATGGGGTTTTTTCTTCTCTAGTACCTATCAGTTCCTGCACCAAATGAGGCAAAGTTCGTATTGTAATCATATGAGCACATATTCAGCATACAGTAAATAAGGCAGAATCAGTTCAGTATGAATCCACACCAATATTAGAAAGTCCTGAACTTTACACATATTTTTAATGTAGTTCTTGGATGGAATTTGCTTTAAAAATGCCATGTTTCCACTACCATTAATCTTACGTAACTTGTCATTGTTGTCCCCTTTTTACTGGTTCTAGTTTTATTGAGTTGAATGAATTGCCGGGGTGAACTGAGTGTCAGGGAACTGTTCTGGTTAAAGAGTCACTTGGCAAAAAGGCTGATTTTCACATGAATTTGTTCCTTAAACAGCAGTGCTGAGGGAAATAAGATTAAAAGACATAACCTTAGAACTGTAAATATATTTTTATTACTGTAAAACATGTTTTATAATGAACTCTAGAATGAAATCCATCTTGCATATGCTGACACTGATGTATAATTTATGTCTTGCTCAAAATGTCTATTTCCAGAACAGATTTTGGACAGAAGTAGTAAACGAAGATTAAATTTTCCTTTCAATTTTATAAACTCACTAAAAATATGCTTCATATGCTTCATTCCCATTCTTGGGCAAATATTAAGGAAAGGAATAAAGAAGGTTTTTTTTTTCAACTCCTGCTTATAGAATTGTTCTTCTTCAAGAACTTTTAATGTGAAATGTAGACTAGCATTGGTCCCCTAAATGCATAACTCAGTTTCTTCAGCCTTCCCACTTGGCTTCCCACATTCTCCCACAGTATGCAAAGAGAGAGATAACACATCAGAACAGAATGTTGCATCTTTCTGTGCTGTGCCAATCTGATCAGGTGCTCAAGGTCTCCCAGGCCCCTGCAATCAGAGGCAGGGTTCAGGGAGAAAAACTACCAGTAACAAATTCAATGAGGGTTGAGTCAGGGGTTACTTGAAAGAACGTGATCCATCAAAGACCACAAGATAAATCAGAGGGTGCTGAGATTGCTCTTTGATGCCACTCAAAGACTTATTTCTACCATCTTTAAAAAACTAAAGAAGTTAGGGAGAGGACCCAGTAAAATGTGGAAAGACAAATTATCCACATCTTCAAACCAGACCAAAGGATGAGCCCTGGAATGACAGGCTAGTGCTCCTTGCTTCAGTCCCTGGAAATGTTGTGGAGTGAGTCCTTTTGGAACACATTTCTCTGCATGTCAATGGCAAGATGATGACTGGGCACAGTCAGCATGGATTTATCAAGGATAAATCGTGCCTGACCTTGTTGCCTTCTGTGATGAAATGTCTGGATTTGTGGATGAGGAAGGAGCAGCGGATATCACTTGCCTTTAGTATGGCTTTCATCGCTGCCTCCCACAGTATTCTTCTCTTTTTAGTTAGCATGCTGTGATCTAAAGGGGTAAAAAGATGGTAAAAAGCTGTTTGCACCATCAGGCTCAGAGAGTAGTGATTGTGTGTGATTGCCTGTAACTAGTTGAGTCCTGTTTGACATCTTTATCAATGACCTTGATGGATGTAACAGAGTCCACATTCTTTGAGATGGCAGATGACACCAAACTAAGTGAAGCAGCTGATATGCTCGAGGGCAGAGCTGCCATGCAGTGGAACCTAGTCTGCAGGAGTGAGCAGGCAGACAGGCAGGAGGCTTGTGAGATCCAACAAGGACGAAGGGGAATAAAGGGCTCCTTGGAAAGACAGGTGAGGGTCTGACTGGTTGGGGAGCAGCTCTGCAGATAAGGATTTGGGGGACCTGGTAGACAGCAAAGTTGAACATGAGTTGGAGGTGCACCCTGGCAGTGTAGAGGTTTATTATGAAGTGATTATCTCCTTCAGCGTGGCACTTGTTAAATCACATGTAGCATTCTCCATCCAGCTTTTGGCTGCACAGTACAAAAAAGACATTAGATAGGCAAGTTGCTCAGAGGGATACCAAAGTGATTAGTGGACTGAATCACAGATCCTGTGAGAACAGGCTGAAGGAATGGGCCTTGTTTAGCTTGGAGAAGAAAAGGCTTTGGGGGGACCTAATAGCAGTGTTACCATACTGTGAGGCACTTATTGAGAAAAGAAACCAGGGTCTTTTTATGCTGCATGGTGGGAGGCTGAGAAATAATGGATATCAATAGAAATGAGAGGTTCTGATCAAGTGTAAGAAAAACTTTGGAGCTTTTCAGGATCTGAGTGGATAAAGTCTTGAGCAAGTTGATTTAATCTCATAGATGACCATACCTTGAGTAAGAGATGAAACTTGATGACGTCCTGCTCTCCCTTTCAACCTGAATTATTCTATCATAATTCTTTTTGAAACACTGATTGGCATAAGCGTTATGTATGCTTAGGTTTCCATCCTAAATCATGATGTGAGGTTTCCTGTTGTTTAAGCCCTGATAGTAACTCAAGTTCTGCCATAGTGACTGGGCTTCCCATGTATGTTTAGCTGCAAAAACACTGAATAAAATATAGTAGTACTGAGTGGACCTTCAGGCAACCAAAGCATTGCACACCAAAACTATATTGACTACATTGGCAGTGCTGAAACTGGAACCTGTCTGCTTTTGTTTCCAGTATTGCTGATGTGTTCTTGTTGGACGTACCAGTGCCGAGAGAGTATCAGCTGCATGGGCTTATGTTCTCTGCGTGTCAGTGACTGGACTGTTCTCTTCTGACTTGACAGTCAATGGCATCAAATACTTACCTTGTCTGGTAAAACTGAAATGACAGTGTCAGGTGTGTCAGTTGCTGGCAGTGTGTTAGTTTTCTCCATCAAGCATGCAGGCTTTCCAGGAAGGAGTCGTAGTCCAGATGCATTAGATCCAGGTTGACTTCAAGGCCTATGTTTGACAGGATTCCCATAAATCCAAGGTTATTTATAAAAGCATAAGTGTTACCTTTCCAAATCCTAGGTTCATGACACAGATACCTTTGATTTGTTTTGTCTCCACCTTTTCACCAGCTTTGATTCTACTGCAAAATTATTTTTCAGTGTTGGTTGGTTTATTTACTAGATGCATTTTTCTCAAATTCTTTATAATTTTAGTGTTAACACATGTACAAAGTTTTTGTGTTTCAAAGCACTGAACTAATGTTCGTGGCTATCATTTATTTTTAAATGCGTCTCTGAAGGAAGTTACTATGTTACAGATGGTACATTTAAAATATTAATCAACATGTAGGCATATCTGTATGAGAGTTTGTGGTGAGCCTTATGTTGTCACTTGATCTTTTTTTAACTTCAAGAAGAGTGTTCAGTCTGCATGACACTTCTGTAGCTGCTCTGCCTTTGGCTCACTGTTCAATTTCAATTCAGGTCAGACCATCTTCATGTTGTTTTTTTTTTAATAGTGTCGCCATCCAAGTTACCTGAGGGCTTTCTCTAGTGTTACAAGTGAATTTTTCAGAGTATAGTTAGCTATTTTATTCTGTTCTAAGCTTTGTGGCTTGTAAAGTAAATATACAGCAAGCAATCTGGTTGTTTTGTTGTTGGTGGTGGTTGTTTGTTTGTTTTTTTTCATCTTTCACCACTAGTTTGGAGCCCCCATTGATTCAGTTTCCGTATTACAATCTTGTAAAATGTTAGTTGCAAGTACCTTGCAAGTATTACACCTTTCCTGATTTTATGCTGTGAAAGATCTTTATTAGGTTACTTAACCTTCATTTATTTATATAACTATCTTCAGCTTCCCAAACCATTTTTTTTTCCTCCTGTCTTATTTTCAGGCTTAAAGGCATTTGCTCTTACCTTTAACTTTCTTTGTGAGTCTCACTCTCAAACTTTGTCTTTGGGGTGCATCATTACTTCCTTTTCTGTTTATTTTCTATTAAATATATATGTGTGTGTGTATATGCAGATGTATATATATATAAAAACATACATTTATTGAAAAGACATCTGTTTAGCTTGTCTCTGTTAAATCAGTTGTATGTTTTCGTCACTATCTGGCTTGCTCATTTTGGATTTTCCTTGTCATAGTTCTACTGTATGCTGGTGAAATTGGTTTGTAGGTAGGTAAGCAGTTTCAGTTCCTTTACTCGGCTGCTTCATACAAGTTTTGTTATTCTTTCTTGCATGTCTGAATTCCCTTTGTGTTCATAGTCATTGACTTGTTCAGGTGATAGCTCGCTTCTGTGTTCTTCATACTGATGTACCATTGGCACTCAGGTACAAACATGGTGTTGCAGTCGCACCCCCCATTCTGTATATTACCCATACCTGTATTCACCTACTTATATAGTTATGTCTCTGAAATCCTCTCAACAGTTCAGCATAGTGAATCTGTTCTAAGAGCCTACTTTCTCCCTTCTATTCAGTACTGAGATTATACTGGTTTTTGACACTAAGAAAATGTGCTTGTTTCTGCCTGGAGTTTAGTTTTTAGTGCCAGAGATTCTAATGGTGGAAATGCTGGACTTTCTAAGCCTTTTGCATTAAAGTAGCAGGTTTGATGTATGCAAAAGATACAATTCCTTCTTTTTTTCTTTTTTTTGCTTTGCTTTTTTTTTTTTTTTTTTTTCCCATTTATATTCCCTGTTTGGAAAAGAGGTTTTTGTTTCAAGAAATTAGACTGTTTTTGTAAAGACTTTGCTCAACAGAGAGAGTGCATTTGTAAGTATATGAAGTTACCATGTCATTTCAGACCCTTCAGTTGTCCACCCCCAGGGACCTTTCTCAAGAGATGAGATGGGATTTGAAAGATTTTTTTTTTTTCTCAGGCATTGCTTGAGAAATTAAAACTTCTTCCTCCACAACTGCTCTAATGGAAGGGGTATTTATGGTGTTTTCAAATACTGGAAAGAAAATCCAAGATGGATTTTTGTTCTCATTTTAAGAGGATAGAGTACCTCTCACTTGCATTTCAAGTTCATAATGATAATACTGCCACTGATATTACAATCCCTTGAACGTTAAGAATTTGTTCATCTCTCTCAGCTTGCAGGATGTTTATTCCTGCATAATGACCAAAGTTATGCTAAGAAAGTATCTGCAATTATTTATTGTTAAGGATTACCACTTACCAATTCAAAATGTTTTTCTCCAGCCACAACAAATATCTTTACTGAGGTTGCTGAATTGCTAACCTGTCTTTGAAAGGGATGATGCCCTTAATGGGATGAATTCCTAAAAGGGAAACTACTGATTTTATTCTGCCTTTTGTGTTACTTTGCTATTGTTTTAATCTCCAGGGCCTCATAATCGGAAGTCAGTGACATAGGATCAGTAATCTTCTGCATATCATTTATGCTTGACTACTACTGTATGTAGACCTATCCGATGTTAGACATAAAACATCACTGCCACCTTGTTTTATGTCAACAAATAAAGTGTAGAATCCCAATCTCCTCTGTGGAGAGAGAATCAATATTGGAACTAGTGCTTCTGACATTATAAGTCAAACATCTACCTGTCAAGACTTCTGAGTGTCTTAACTGATGCATATTGTTACACAAGAAAGAGTCAATGCCATTTGAAAGACACTGATGGATATTTTGACATTGATACGTATTTAATCAGTGTGAATGTGTGTGAACTATCATTCAAAGCAGAAGAGAGATTCACTCTGCTGTAAGTAGGTGATGTGTATGTAGGCATTAGCTTCCTTTTGATCTTAGTTTGGGACCTTTAAATTCTGAGATTTGGAATTGAGGGATATATGGTATGTTGTATCCTGTACTGCTTTCTAAATAATCCGTATCTTCTTTGCGAATCTGTATTCTATCCAACTGTGTCCAATCTTGCTATCACCTTTTTTACACTTTGAAACGAATGAGGGGGGATAACTGGAAGTGTCTGCTAAATGGCAGAAGGCAAATACCATGCCCATCTTCAAGGTGGGTGAGAAAGAGGATAAAGGGCACCATAGGTCAGTTAGTGTAATCTCGGTCCCTGGAAAGGTTATATAGCAGATGCTTGTGGAAGCCACATACGAGCATGTGAAGGACAAGAAGGTGATTGGGAGCGCCTTGAGCAAATCATGCCGGGCCAACCCCATGATGAGATGGGGTTCTGTGATGAGATGACTGCCCTACTGGATGAAGGGAGTGCAGTGGAGGTTTACCTGGACTGTGATGAGGCCTTTGATGTGATCTCCCATAGTATCCTTATTGTCAAATTGGCAAAATATGCACCTGATCAGTGCCCTTGTATGGCTGGACTGCCAGACTCAAAGGGTAGCCAGCAGTAGCATGAAATGTGACTGATGTCTGGTTACTAGCAGTGTTGTTCTTCGTGGGCCATACTTGGGTCAGTATTTGTTCAATGTCTATATTAATCACCCGGATGATAAGATGGAGTGCACTTCCAGCAGGTTTGCAGGTAACACATTGTGGGGAGCAGCTGATATGCCAGAGGAAAGGACAGGGACCTTCACATGCTGGAAAAATGAGATGACAGGAACCTCACGAAGTCCTGCAAGTGGAATGGGAAAACTCTCTCCACTCAGTCTGGGGTTGACTGGCTACAAAGCAGCTTTCCAGGAAGGGACCTGGGTGTCCTAGTGGACACAAAAGTCAACATGGATCAGCAGTGTGCCCTTCTGGGGAAGAAGGCCAACTGTACAGTATTCTGTGTTACCAAGAGTATAGTCAGCTGATGAAGGGGAGCAATAATTCCTTCTGTTCAGCACTTGAGACCACATCTGGAGTACCATATCCATTTTTTGGCTTTGCAGTATAAGATAGATACTGATGTTCTGGAGTCCAGTAGGTACCCAAAATGATTAGGGGACTGGAGCAAATGGCATATGAGGAGAAGCTGAAAGAACTGGTTTTGCTTAGTCTGGAGAAAATAAGCCTCAGGGCATCTTATTGTGGTCCTCAGCTGCCTAATGGAAAGGTGTGAAGCAGATGGAGGCTGACTTCTTAGAAGTGTGCAATAGAAGAGAAGGGACAATGATCACAAGTTGCAGCAAGGGAAGTTCATTCTCATTAAGCACAAGGAACAACATTTTCATTATTAGAGTAATAAAACATTCTAAGGTTTATCAGCATCTCCAATCCTGAAGATACTCAGAGCTTGATTGTGTAAGCTGCTGAGCAAGCTGATTTTGTTGCCCCTACTTTGAGCAGGACATTGGATTAGATAAATGCCAGGTGTCCTTTCCAAGCCTGTGTTGTTTTATGATTCTTTATATCTGTACTTTTGCAAAAAATGTGTGTGTGCTTTCCAGATACAGTCTGATAAACCTTGACTTCCAGTTTTAGTGATGTATGCATACCCACAGTGTGCCTGGACATAAAGACTACTTCTCTCAAAAGAAGCTAGTGGTAAATAGTATTTTTTTTCGACTTTATGTAAAAGTTGAATTTGTCCTTACATTCATAGTACTCCATGTAGATGTTAAATAAATGGCACTTTAGTTTGTTATTAGGTTGGTGCAAAAGTAATTGTGGTATTTACATTGTTGAAATCTGGCATTTGATACTGGAATACATAATTTTAATGTGCTTTTCTCATTTTGGTTTTTTTTTGCTACCGACTTATTACTTGCCGTTTACTTTATAGTTCTTTCAGACTATGGAAGTGACATTAGACAAAAAGCAAATTTGAGCTATTTGCTTATGAGTTCAAAATGGGCCATAAAGCAGTGGAGACAACTTGAAACATCAGCGACCCATTTGGCCTAAGAACTGCTAATGAACGTGCAGTGCTGTGGTGGTTCAAGAAGTTTCGCAAAGGAGACGAGAGCCTTGAAGATGAGGAGCGTAGCCACCAGCCATCAGAAGTTAACACTGGTAGAAGCCTGTGCCAAACTCGTGGAAATGTAAACCTGCTCAATTACTGTTCATTATTTATACTAACTAGTCAGTTTAAACTAGTGAACAGACTTAGTTCACTAGTGGACAGGTGACTTAAATGATTTTTGGAGACGTTTGTCATAGGCACTTTTCCACATGCTTATCTTCTGTGCAGCTTATGCTCTGCATTTACTATGAAGAAATTAGAATTTGTATATTCAAGGCCTTAGAGTCATGGCTCAGGGAAATAAAGATTTCTTACTGAGTACAAGCATGCCTGGTTATCTGATATTTAGTTTTGTCACTGAAGAATAGCTCATATTTAATAGCAGTACTTTTAGTAATAAATTAATACAATTTTAAGGATAGTTAGTTTCACCCATGGGAAAATTGGGTCAAATATAGCAATGTTACTGTTACATTTTAGCATTATAAAGTCCCTGTAGTGGGTTGGCCCTGGGCAGCTGCCAGACACCCACACAGCTGCTCCCTGCCTCAGCGGGATGGGGAACAAATGGGGAGAGCAGGAGTGAGAAAGCCCCAGGGTTGAAATAAAGACAGGGAAATCACTAACCAATTACTGCCATGGGTAAAGCAGGCTCAGCTTGGGGAACTTAACTTAATTTATTGCAAATTAACATAAATATTTAATTACTGGGAAACAAAAAAAAAGGCAAACATTCACTTGGGGAAAATAATCCCTCCTCCTTTCCCAGGCTCAGCTTCACTCCAGACACCTCTCCTCCCCCCTTGTTACCACAATGGGGTACACTCAGTCCCTTCAGTGGGGCACAGGGGATTGGTGTCAGGGCATAGCAGTTTTTCTGCTGCTTATTGCTTTTCCTTTGCTGCAGTGTGGATCATCCACAGGCTTATATCCCTTTGGTGGTGTACCTGGTCCAATGTGGAGCATCTTCACAGAATGGCTGGGGTTAGAAGTGACCTCTGGATATCACCTAGTCCCACCCATCTCCTAAAACAGGTTTACCTAGAGCAGGTGGCACAGGAATGTGTCCAGGCAGGTTTTGAATGTCTCCAGAGAAGGAGACTCCACAGGGCAGCCTGTTCCAGTTCTCTGGCACCCTCAGAGTAGAGAAGTTTCTCCTCATGTTTGGGTGGCACTTCCTGTGTTTCAGTTTGTGGCAGTTACCCTTTATCCTGCCGTTGAGCACCACTGGAAAGAGTCTGGTCCCATCCTCTTGACACCCACACTTCAGATATTTATAAGCATTGATAAGATCCCTTCTTGTTCTTCGCCAGGCTAAACAGACCCAGCTCTCTCACTCTTTCCTCACAACAAAGATGCTCCCATTCTCTAATCATCTTTGTAGTCTGCCACTGGACTCTGTCCGGTAGTTGCTTGTCTTTCTTGAACTGGAGAGCCCAGAACTGGATGCAGTACTCCAGATGTGGCCTCAGCAGGGCAGAGTAGAGGAGGAGGACAACCTACCTGCTGGCCACACTCTTCCTAATACACCCTAGGATACCATTGGCATTCTTAGCCACCAGGGCACACTGCTGGCTTGTGGTTAACTTGTCCACCAGGACTTCCAGGTCCTTCTCTGCAATGCTGCCTTCCAGCAGGTCTGCCCATAACCTGTACTGGTGCTTGGGATTATTCCTCCCCAGGTACAGGACCCTACACTTGTCTTTGTTGAACTTCATTAGGTTCTTCCCTGCCCAGTCCTCCAGCCTGTCCAAATCTTTCCGAATGGCAGTGCAGCCTTCTGGTGTATCAACCCTTCCTCCCAGCTTGGCATCATCAGCAAACTTGCCTGAGG
The DNA here is from genome assembly GCF_964273445.1 of Streptopelia decaocto. Lineage (NCBI taxonomy): Eukaryota > Metazoa > Chordata > Aves > Columbiformes > Columbidae > Streptopelia > Streptopelia decaocto. The sequence goes on along the minus strand of NC_138663.1, from coordinate 65,906,154 downwards.
GTACATGGTGTCCCTTCATCCAGGTCACTGATGAACAGGTTGAACAGGACTGGGCCCAGTACTGATCTGTGGGAAGCATCACTAGCTACAGGCCTCCAACTAGACTCTGCGCTGCCAATCTCAACCCTCTGAGCTCTGCCATGTGGCAAGTTCTCAATCCATCTCACTGTATACTAATCCAAACCGCGCTTCCTGAGCTTACCTATCTGGATGTTAGATATTCTCTTCTTCCTCCTCTGACCTTGCTATTCTCTCATTCCCTTGTTCCCTTCTCTTCTGGTGTTTTTTGCGCTTTCTTAAGTATGTTTTCATTAAAGTACCCCAGGAGTGGCTTAAGGGTTCAGCTTGTCCTGTGGTGGATCTGTTGGGCAGCTGCTGAAGCTGGGTGTCCAGCATGGGGCAGCCCATGGCTTCCTCCCACAGAGACCCCTTGAACCCCCACTGCCAGCACCTGGACACCTGCACCCTGTACTCTTATAACCGGAGCTTCATCTGTCTCTCATTAGTTAATAATATTCTGGAAATGTGAAAAGGGAGCACTGGGCTAAATATTACTGCTAACTGGTGATGAGTATTATTAGAAGCTAATGTTGCCTTTTGCTTTCTTGTGATTCCATGTCAGACTGGATTGCTTCCTCAATCCAGCACGTTTTTGATGAACCACTTAGCGGTTGAGCTCATACAGGATCTGTTTCTAAAACACTTTTGATGCTTTTTGCCTGCCTGACTCAGGCTACATAGGAGTGGTTTCATGGTAAACAATAATGTTGTGATGAAATCATGGAATAAAGTGATATGATCAAGCAAATGTGAAAAGGTAGAATTTGGAACTGCATAAAGAATGATGAGTTAGTCTGAAATGCAGCCAAGTACCTCCCTGCCCTGGAAAATAAGCTAGTAACTAATTTAATTGTTATCAATGAATGCAGTGGAAACATTTTTAAAATAAATACATTAAAATAAGATGGAAATAAATAATGTTAGACCTGTTCTGGATTCCTTTGTACCTTTTGTGTTCCTGCTTAATGAAACCTTTGATGCTTTTGTAAGAAATTGATTAGTTGGTTTCTGATTTAACAAACAATATTCTTCTTTTTATGCTAATGTCATCTTTATTTGACATATCCCAAGAACTGATCATTATCTGTCATTATTAGTCTTTTTTTTAATAATATGCTGTTAAACATTTAGGTGATTCATTTTGAACTTTAAATAAAAAAATGCCTTAGATAGTCAGGCTGTTTACTGGAGTTATCTTAGAAATACTTGCTGTCTTATTACTTATGTAGCTTATTAAAATTCCATTGTGAGTTACCTTGGCAATAGATAGAAATGTTTATATGTATCTTTAAAAGCTGACCCATTTTATCTTCGTTTTGTGTATTTTGTGTTTAGGTACATATTGGTGTTACTGATTGTCATGGAAGAATTTGAGTATATTTCTGATGTTATCTTGTGACAATGTGTACCACAGTTTTTATTTCACCTGGTTTGGACTTTTTTGTAGGCTAATAATTTTAGATGATGCTTGTTGATTCTTGTATTACAAAAAGCAATGAATAGCTGTTATCTGTTCATCTTCTCCATGCCTCTTGTGATTTTGTTGAGCCCATATAGAAAAAGAAAGATATTTGAGAAGCAGTTGCAGAATCTTGTTGATGCATTAGTGGTAACCACAAGTAAAACATTTGCTTTGTGAGCAGTTAATCGACCAGTCTGTAACTGAGCAGAATTAAGCATTTTGTCAGGGATGGCACATCTGTTCTGAGAAATTGATCTCCAGTATCTTGTGTCTAGATGTTATGTTCTAGAGTAATAGTGACTTTATTGTAGTTACTTTAATTTTTGACAGTTTATCAGTAAAAATAAAACCTTACTATATGTTACGTTTAGCTTTTCTGAGCAGCTTTGTGATCTGAATTCAGGAAGACGTCTGAAATTCTAAAAGAAAAGAAAAATCCTTGATAGAAATTGACTGTGCTGAAAATAAACAGCATACTACTGAACATTGCTTTGGATCTTTAAAATTATATTGCACATTATTTTCAGATATTATTTAAAGTCTCAAATGTACAGAGAACTTAGCTCCTTGTTCGGTCTCCTCAGAGGCATATATGAGCTCTTAAAAAAACCCAGTGATACCTTATTTACATAAGGTTTCACAGCATTCAAAATACTGATTAAAAATTTATTGCTAAAAGGGTATTCTCTGCTCTATTTGGAATATTATTCAGATATCTCTAAGGAAGTCAATTGGAGGAGGCTTTGTAGATATACATTTTACTTTGTCTAGCTCCCACTGGCTTATTCTTTGTTTCTTCAGCTCTAGGTATGAGTTTTGCTCTTCAAAACTTTGAAAAATCCTCTATGTTATGTTTATCAGGACTGAAAAATTCCTGACCCATGTGTCTCAATTTATTGTATAAGGACGACAAACTTGAAGAGACAAGATATTGCGGCAATTTGTACTCAAAGTGGCAGAAAAACCAAGTGTGTGAGCTTCAAATGCCATTGTTTACCCACTAAGGCACAAAGCAACAATAAAATTTCAGTAACTACTTAGTCAAAGCAGAGTCTTTTCTAAGGATATTTGTTCACTACCATCTAGAAAATGGATTGATCTGTTAGCCTGATGCTGGTATTTAATTGAGAAGGAGTGCTTCTTTCAGCAATCACCTCGGTAATTACATTTCATTCCTGAAGCTCTTTGTGAATTTTTAGCAGACACCCTTTTACCTTTATGAGTATCTTTCTGTGGGAAGAACTCATGGTGGTATTGCGGTTTTCATGACCATGTAATCAGAGTGTGTTCTGCAGGTATGGATGGATCAGAGGGCTCTTCGGGTCTTGAAAAATGCAATGCCCACTGAAAATGGCCTGATACACACCATTATGTCTTACTAGTTAGTGTTTCAGGGGCCTGTGTTACTTTCACATCTTAGTGTTCGTACCATTACTTTTAACTGCTAAATATGACTGAGTGACCTAAAAGTAGTTAATGTTTCTTTTGTGTCACCGTTGCTTCACCCGGAAGACAATGAGGGAAAGAAAAGAAACATGCTTGTGAATAGCAGTAATTAACAAAAACCTGCAAAAAGTTAATGGATGTGTAGGTAATTATAACTGTTCGTACTGAGGCCTAGATTTCACATGCTAGATACGGCTTCATGAATTACGCACATTTCAGAAAATCCGTGTGATTTTAAATAAGTATATAATCTCATTAGTGATATGACACTTCAATTCCTATTGCAGAACTAAATGTTAAACAAAATGTGTAAACTTTTCAGCTGTTACCCTCTTTCTCTGCTCAGTTAGAGATTAATTGACCACATGTTGCAGATTAGCTGCTGATGGGCAAGTGATCAAAAGGTTTTCTTCCTTCCTCACTTGTTTGTTTCTAACCCAGTTAGCCAACAGAAGAGAGATAGAGATGCAATATTGAGTTGTGTGGCTTTTGAATGAGGTCTTTAGGGCCTGTGGTCTCTCCTGAATTTGTGCGATTTGGCTGTGCATGATGTTTTTAATTCACGAACAGATTAAATCTTGTTCCGTTTATTAAGGTACAGGCATTTTCCTAGCTTTCCTACCACTAAGTGGTAGTCTGAGTGGTAGGCTTTTCAGCTGGCACCTGCGATCCCAGGCAGCCTCAGTAGCTGTGCGTTTCAGAAGATCTATATATGAAGAAACCGATAATATCCTTTTTTGTGTTTGTAGGTGGGGAGTATGCAGCTGCTGAAATTCAAGCAGTAGCTTGCTGGGGTTAGAATTGAAGCTATGAGTTGTTGGTTTCTTTTTTTTTAAACATAAAAAATAATACTAAAAAAAATCCCATCAGCCAAGTATTTAATCTCTCAGAATCAGCTTGATTCAGGCAGTAATTCTAAGTTAGTGCTTATAAGCAAATGAGTCTCAGCAAAGTCCTCTTGTTATTTCTGTTGGTGGAAAACACGGGATATTTCTTTAACTGCTACTTCCTTTGCATAAGCTGTGAAAGAAATAAAGCTTTATGTCTCATGGATGAGGCCAGGAGAAATTTAGGTTTTCAATTTCTGTCTCGGCGTAGAGAAAAATGCCTTAGGTATACCTACCTAATAGAGGCCCTGGAAATTTAACACGCATTGGAACATCATAGGAATGAAATTTCTCAAACAATATTGTTAAGCTGCGTATTTATTATTTTTTATTTAGGTATATATGTGCATTTTGGTCTTATATATGTGTGAGAAATAGGTGAACAGTTAAAGAACTCCTAGAAAGGATATATAGGAAAAGCAATAGATGGTATAAAAAGACTAAGGAAGCAGTAACAGATGCCTTATCTATGCGGCATTGCTCATAGCCCTTACTGCTGTGCATTCAGTGGATACATCAGTGGGTACAAAGTGTCTCAGATGGAATGTTCTGAACTTTTGAAAAGCTGTGTTTTTCTTCAAGGTCACAGTGATGGTGGGAGGCAGACCCTTCTCAGGATGAAACAATATTTTTGTTTTGCATTTTTAACTGCTTATTGCTTACTAATTGGCTGCTTCTTGATGGGATTTGCACGGAGAGTATATTCACCTTTGATTTGTAAGCCTTGAGCCCGGTTTCATTCCATTTGCATTCTTAGTCTGGGCTGCCAGATTTTTTAAAAAGTTAGTGGTATGAAGTTTGCTGTCCACATGGCTTCTGTAGATAGCTGTGTATAGCCTGGCCTGCTAGATTTCATTTAAGTTAGTCTGCTGTGCCACAGTACAAACTCAGCTGGTTCACTTGCCATATGAAAACATTTATTGAAGAGCAGTTTGGGAGAGAGAGAGTGACCAGCAAAGTCTTAGGCACATGAATCTGTAACAAGAAGACTAAAATGTTAGTTGAAGGAAAGCAAAGATATTTTCTCATTTCTTTTATAATTATTTGACTCAGTATTGTAGCTTGTATAACTTTCCTTTTGCACTGCTTTATTTATGAGCACATACATTCCTACAAATCCCAACATTGCTGATCATCATTGCAGTGAACTACTGATTTTTTTTTTTTTTTTTCAGTTCTTGCCTGTTAGGTTGGTTAAACCTGTAATTTGCTAAGCTGGTTTCTGTTTTCCATTGCATAGAAGTTGGCCGGTGTTCCAAACAGATAAAGAGAAAAGGAAATGAGGTTGCCTGAGGGAGTCCAGAGGCCTTTGCGAAAGCAGGAGATGGTGCATTCAAAGATATGGTACTATTGATCTTTGGTGAAAAGTGCAGCATTGTTGTGGTCTAGAAAGCATAAATCTTTATTAACTGATTTTTTTCTATTTTTTTTTTAACTTGGATACTGCTGTTCCTAGGGTTTTATGAACATTTTTACATGTAGTATCTTTGCTTAGTTTTCTTGCATTAGTTTAGTTTTAATTTTTTTTTGTTCATATTATTACGTATATGTAGTACATAGACGATTTGGAATTCTAGTTTGAATTAATGCATGTGTATATAAGCAGGACTGAAATTCTTGTCTATGTTTTCACAAATGCCATACAAGTTATTTTCTTTTTAAACAAACCAAAAGGAAAATTCTATTGGTGTATGTCAAAGCTTGAAATCTGTATGAAGTTGCTAGTTCTAAGATTATGGCACAAGGATAAATATTTGAGAGGAGCTGACCTGAACTAGGGTTGCTACTAGCCCTGCTTTTAAGTGGGAGGTTGGACTAGATTCTGACCAAATCTTTATGGATCTGTAAAGTTTAAAAGAAATAGGGAGTGCATATCTCAAGCACACAGCCAGCACAATATCTGAAGTGGTAAAGGGCTGAGCAACAGCTTACATTGCATAGACTTTGTTTGTATACCTTTTAGCTGGTTTTAAGTAATTCTTTCTATTTGCTTTCCTTCCATGTGTCTGTCTCATTTCCTGAAGCTGACATATTTTATATGGCATCCATTATGCCGCTGCCCAGCAGGAGTGCCAAATACTTGGAGAATCAAATCCCTGAAGAAATGTGTGGGTTTACAAAGGCTTCAAGTCTAATGCCTTTCAAGGAAAGGAAGAGTGACTACTTAATTATTTGCTGGACACATCCATCAACTTTGGCCTTTATTCAGGGTGATCTTGAATGTTTGAGATCTACATAAACATTCAACTCCGATTTCTCCTCCAACCTGTAAACAAGTCTAGTATGAAGTTGCTGCTTTGATAGTCTCTCCATACTGTCTTATCCTCAAGACTTGCTTGCTTCCAGGGCATCAAGAGAAGATCTCTTCCATCTTGAAAGATTTTGGCTATAGAGGTGCTACATGAAGGATGATAAAAAGTACAAAGCTGCTGCTTTTGCCAAATAGTGTCTTCCCATTGCATGTGAGCTGCCTTCTATTTCTAGACTCTGTTCTGGAGCACTAGGGGTTTCCTTTCACAAAAGACATAGATATTTCACCCGAGTCTCATAGAACCATGGAATCATTTCAGTTGGAAGAGACCCTCAGGATCATTGAGTCCAACCATAACCTAACTCTGACACTAAACCGTGTCCCTAAGTACCTCATCTAAATGCCTTTTAAACACCTCCAGGGATGGAGACTCCACCACTTCCCTGGGCAGCCTTTTCTAATCCTGACAACTGCTTCTGTGAATAATTTTTTCCTAATATCGAATATAAACCTCCCCTGGTGCAACTTGAGGCCATTTCCTCTTGTCCTATTACTTGTTACTTGGGAGAGGAGACCAACCCCCTCCATGCTACAACCTCCTTTCAGGTATTTGCAGACAGTGATAAGGTCTCCCCTCAGCCTCCTTTTCTCCAGGCTAAACAGCCCCAGTTCCCTCAGCTGCTCCTCATCAGACTTGTGCTCCAGACCCCTCAGCAGCTTTGTGACCCTCCTCTGCACTCTCTCTAGTATTTCAACGTCCTTCTTATGATGAGGGGCCCAAAACTGGACACAGGATTCAAGGTGGGACCTCACCAGCCTCAAGTACAGTGGCATAATCATTTCTCATATTCTCTTCTTACATATTTTCTTCCAGTCATCTTGAATGAAGGGATACAGGTGTTGTGCAGGTAGAAAATGTCTTACTAGTTGTAGGCCTCTACAAATGTCTGAACCTTCTTCCATTCTGTTCTTGATGCTTTGGGCAGTGAGCTTGTTGCTTCAGCCATCAGTCTTTGAAAACCTTCATGTCTCTTCCTGTACATGAGCAAGCTCAAGAGGTGGATCAGAGAATATTACTCTATGTCTTTGTCAGCTTTTCCTGCCTGAGTAGATGACCTTAATATGTGATAAAGACAATTTTTCTTGTGTGTCCTGGACTTGGGGGATGCCTGTATCCTCTATCATGTCTGTTTAGAGTACTTGATGGATCTGTTGTGGCAAGTGGTCGGTGGACTCTAGTTACCTCAAAATCTGTGAGGAAACCTGCCTTCTGCTCACTCCATAGTGCCCTGACATATTCTGCACATATTCTTTCAATTGTGTGCTTTACCAGATGATGCTGAAACTGGCTTTTTCCCTGTGGAATATTCTTGATTCCATATGGCCTTGAGTGGATCAGTGTCTTTAAATCTTGACATGGAAGCAAATTTCTTTTTCACAGCTGTGCTTGAATTATTTTCTTGTGGTGGTGAAATTAGAGGGAGTTCACTAGGTTTACAAGTCTTAACCATATGGATCATAACAGATGTGATGTGTTAGGGGTGGAGGGGGAACCCTCTCTTCTACCATTTTCCTGTGTAAGACTGTAAAACACATGAAGCTCTTCGGACCTGTTTATACTTACTTTTAGTTGGATCATCTCAAAGCACTCCTGCACGATTTCCCTGCTGAGAAGGTGCCTCATAAAGAAGCCGAAGCTGAAGGTTTTCTCTCGTGAAGCAGTGCGGCACACAGATATTGCTATGCAGCCTACTGTATAGAGAGGCCACTCTTGTCTCCTACTCCTCTTAAATGTTGGGCAGACATGACAGTTTATCTGAATGTCATCTTTTGATGATCTTTATATCGCAGGCTACCAGTTACAACTCAGTCACTTGCTCACTTTGTGTTCTCTCTGACATGTTTTGAGTGTTCATTGAGAACTATATGACTCATTTTGCCTCAATCTCAGTCCTTCTCCAGTAGTCACTTTTGGTTAGTCATGTTTCTGGCTGAAATGCCCTTATCTTGGTTTCCTGTCTGCTGGATACTGAGAGTCATGCACAGAACATCCTGCTTCTTTCTTGCCCTCCCTTTTAAGGGACCACTCCTATCAGTCTACAGAAATGCCACACAGTTAGAGTCACATTGTACATTCTGTAAAAGGATACTGTTTTTTACTGGTGTCAAAGAAACAGGCAATTTGACCTCCTACCAGGTCAGGTCATATTATTTGGGACTTTTGCTTTGCTGAAGATGCTTGTCTTGCATAAATGTTCTTCTTGTCATGCATAAATGTTCTTAAGACACAAGGATTTTGGAAAACAGGCCATGGTTTCTCTCTGACATAAGGCATCAAATGCAGGTGGTGACTTAACATGATGAAAATGGTTTCAGTAAATAAAGAGAATTCAGATTAGCCCTCTTGTAACACTTGGAGGTTCGCTAGTTCCTGACATGTCTATAATTGGAACTGGTGGTTGGCAATCTGCTTGCAGGGAACACTGGCTATCCTAGCTGTACGATAAGACATTTTAGGTGGTACATCACGACTGAGGCGTTAAGGATGCCATTACCGGGTGCTTTTTCTGTTTTTCTGTTTGACATTTAGAAAGGACCTGAAATCAGCCTGTTTGAGATCCAAGAGAATAATGTTGATTCTTCTGTTTCACAGCAAGCCTGTTTGCAGGGTTGTCTGGAGTATCTCTGTGGGGCTGACCAGCTAATGCATCTGTCTTCTGCAGGCTCCTAGGGTGTTGCAGAAAGTAACACAGGCGGTGTCTGATGAGATTTCAGCTGCATTGGCATGACTGAGATAGTCATGGGTTTGGAAGCTTCATCCCTTCATGCAGATCTCTTGACTGTTGCTTTTATGAACAGCTTTCCTTTTCAGGAACTTGCAGTGCAGGAAATCTGGCCAAAGGTAGAATATCTGCATCTCATAGTATGTTTACTCAAGGTTGTAGTAGAATTGTCCCAGAATTCCAGAGAGGCTCCTTCATTCTTCTGTGAATGATAGGAAAGCATTTGTATGTTAGTGGTAACATGAAGTGGTGAGGTTTTCTTTGGGTTTCTGGGCAGGTCTGTTGTTATTCAGAAAGTCCTTCTCTGTATGATTTTAAAGTCAGTCTCAGGAACATCAGTCTGTTAGGCCCATCCAGGTTATTTTAACAGTGATTATAGGACTTCAGTTTTCTTTCATTCTTCTGTAACAGTGTTCTTTCACGATCTTTCTGACCAGCCCTCAGGAAATTTCAGTGTCTCTTAAGGTGATTTCTTCAGTACTGTGTTGCGTGCCGGAGAGCCTTCATTGTTGTCACTGCTCATTGGAGGATTTTTCTTCCAGCCCTCTACCCTGTCCGTGCATTTTCTGTGAGAGTAGTTGTCATTTGGATGCTCAGAGCAGTGTGCTAAGGGCTGAACACAATTTCAGTTCCTACATAAAACAGTGTCCTGATGACCAATTTGTTACAGCCTTAAAGTGAGAAATGATCTGTAGCTGACTTACCTCTAAGACACACTTCAAAAATGCTTTGTTAAGAGCCAATAAATGTTGTGAATAAATATGAAACAACACCATTTTAAATGGTTTATGAAAGAGCAATGCACAGAATTAGAAGAGAAACCTCCTTAATCTGTTTATGCCAAAAGCGAATCTCAAAGCTCTTCCACCCCATGTCTCCTTGCCAAGACATCCAGCTGGTACATTGAAGACCCACCTCTTGGTGAGATGTGCTTCACTGGGTAGCTTGTCTCTGCATACCTGATGCTGCAGTATGTGTGTGCTAAGGAGAAATTCATCTTGCTGTAGCATTAATTTTTATAATTGATTGCCTTGTTGAAGTCTTCTGTGCTGTCCAGACAGATTTAAATTTTTTCTTGTCTGATTCTTTCATTCAGAAATTTATTTAGAACTTCCAAGAAGTTATACTGCTCTAACTAAAATAAGCACCATTCATTTTCCTGAGGATGTAAGTGTTGCTTTTTAGACCAGACATTGTCTTTTGTTCTGGATCCGTTGATAAACTGACTCAGTGAGAGATACTCTTCCCTAGATTTAGCACCTGGGAGATGTCTCCATGCCTTTTTTTTCCATCTATTCATTAGCAAATGTACTTGATACAAATATATGAATTGTGTTAAATAAATGTAGATGGTTACTGACTCTGATTACCATCCAGATGGAATTGAGTTATGAAATACCATTAGGCTTGGAATAAATAAATAACCTTTGGTATTTTTCTTGTAGAGAATTCGTCGTCATGTTCTATTAATTTGTAGATACCACAAGTCAGTGACACAAACCCACAGTGGATATCTTTATCTGTCTACAAGAGTGGATATCTTAATAGCTTTTGTCTCAGCAGGTAGGACTGTAGAAATTCAGGGACTTGAGAACTGATCCTCTTTTCCCCACCGCCTCGTCTCTTCAGTATACAGTAGAACTTTGTACATACCTGAAGCCTGTAGCCCATGCGACTTTAGCTGCATTTTTTGTGGTGGATTGTCTTTGGACTGTTTTCAAAATATTCTGTTCATCTTTACCAGAGACGGCATTACACAGGCCACCTTCTAATTAGCATCATCCTCTTATTTATATGTAACTTCGCCTTTTTGAAAACATGTTGGGTTTTTGGTGGTTCTTTCCCTAATTCTGAGTTTGACAGTTTCTCTTCAGTATGTTCTTCTGGCTCACCAGGACGTGTTGTGAAAGAGTAGAGAGGGAAATTCCTAGTTTGGAAACAAACTCTCTGTGTAGTATTTCAGATAAATTATCCTTTGGGAGACCCACAGAGCTGCAAGTGGACTTCCATTTATGTGTTTGTTAAACATGACACTGACTGAAGTGTCTAATAGAAAAGCTTTAACTATCCACAGTTTGGGTTCTCTGATAATCCATTCAAAATGCAGGTACTGCATGCGGTTACCTGTAGTGTGATGATACATATGGACAGTCATTTAAAACAAAAGGGAACATTATGAATGGAGATTATTTGAAATATTAAGTCTGTATTGATGTTTATCTCCTGTATGTCTTACCTACTCATATAGAGCCCTTATATTATTTTTACAATATCTCTTTAAAATAGAATATCCATGTGTTTGAGGAGGAAGTGGTGGCTGGGAGGAGTGTGGAGGTCTTTCACAAAACAAGTAGTGGGAATGGAGGGGTTGGGCATGTACTTAGGAGGTTCTCTTAGGGTTAACAGTCTCTGCCTTGGGCTGTAGACAGTGCTTCAGTGCAAAAAAATTACTAATAGTGATTAGTCATTTCAAACTTTACATGCAGAGCTGTGTTGGCAAGGAGCATAAGAAAGTTCCCACTAGTAAAAGGCATAGGTATTAAATAAAAATTTTAGTATTGATACAGTTTTCCTGGCAAGAAGTAGCAGGGTATTTTAGCTTTTACCTCTTCTTTGGCAAAGCAGAATCAGGAAGAGGAATTTTGAGCTCATTGTGTCTTTGTACTCATTAGACACTCAAGTGGGGGTTCAGTTTTGAGACTTATGATGTTTCTTCTCTTAAACTGCCTATAGGCAGTTTTCTTGAATCATTCTCCTGTAAACAGATGGCAACACATGATCCGGCTGTCTCTGGTCTTACTGAACACGTTGTGTAGTTATTAGACTCGCTGTAAGGAAAAGAAGGATTACTGAAGCCTCCCTTGCAAGAGTTGTAGGCAGTAAGGCTGGGGAGATTTCATTGGGGAAGCTTCTACACCAGCCAGGATTGGGAAGTCCAATGTGAAGCTAACGTTTGTTGTCAATTTTCCAGATCCTTGAAAAATGAGGGAACTTGGAAACACTATTTTCATCCTCTCTAGACCTACGTAGGAACTTCTTTCAATACTTCCCATAAGAGAATCCTTTTGTTTTGTAAGGAGCTTTATCTATGGTTACTAGAGTTGGTTTTGATACTGAAATCAAGAAATTGGCTTCTAAAACTTTTAGGTTTTTTTCAGTACTTTTTAAATACCTTTGAGTTGTTGCCAGTCTTGCCACTGAGGTGTACTTCTTATACATGGACAATGTGCTTATATTACAAATGCTTCTAAAAATATGATGAGGCTGAAGTGTATGTATGTAGGACTTTGTTTCTTAAGGTTTGTTAGGTAAGCAGGAACTGAGCTTATTGAAGTACCTTTTCTCATTTAAGATGACTGCTTCCAAAGTTTCACATTTTTGTCAAATGCATATTTTAATATTTTTTTAAACTTTTTTTTAATCAAACCATTATTTAGAAATGTGTGTTTTTCCTACACTACTTTAGAGCAAACAGCTTTATTTTTTAGTTATTTCTGGTTTTATTATTTGTAGCTTGGGAAAGAAAATGCTTTCTTCATATATTTTAGTGTTGCCTTCTGAACTGTGCTAGGGAAGTGGATAAATGTGTTCAGTGGATTAATAGAGTCCTTGGTTCAGCTTTGAATTGGTTACTCAGCTGTTACCTATTTATTTTGCATAATTAAATCAACCATCTGTTTGCTGTGAAGGAATCAAGGTTCTTGTGTTTCTTTTTTGTAAGAAATAAAGGGGATTTATCTGTCAGGCTAGTTTTTCTCCTAAAATCACTTACTAAGAATACTTGCTTTTCATTTAAGACATTGTAGCAGTATGGTTGTTTATTTTTAGTGACTTATTGTTCATGATATATTCTCATCACTAAAAATGTCTTTGGAGCAGACAAACCAATGAAAAGTTGAAACTCCTTGAAACTTGTCAAAACAGTCACAGAATCAGAGAATGGTTGGGGTTGGAAGTGACCTCTGCAGATCATCTAGTCCAACCCACCTGCTAAAGCAGGTTCACCCAGAGCAGATCACACAGGAATGTGTCCAGGCGAGTTCTGAATGTCTCCAGAGAAGGAGAATCCACAGCCTCTCTGGGCAGCCTGTTCAGTGCTCTGGCACCCTCAAAGTAAAGAAGTTTCTCCTCATATTCAGATGAAACCTCCTGTGCTTCAGTCTGTGCACGTTGCCCCTCATCCTTATCACTGGGCACCACTGAAAGGAGTTTGGTCCCATCCTCTTGACACTCACCCTTGAGATATTTATAAGAATTTATAAGATCCCCTCTTAACCTTAAATGCAGTGGTTAAGACAAGACAAGTGTTTATCTTTTGACCTATGGTCCCTAATACAGATTTTGTTGTGTGGAAGGAAATAAATAAGAGAATCCATAGATGTCTTAGTCTATTTGGAGATCTGAATCACGATTTCCATTTTAGTTGTATTAGGATGTAGCCAGCGCTTTTTTGTGTGTTGAATACAGTTGCTGTCATGTAATAGAGATTAGATATGGGGTATGATCTTCACTATCTAGCTGTGGGTGTTGGATTTGTGAACCTGAGAGCGTGAGCGAGGCCGCTGAAGACGCAGAACCCTGCGTCATGGGAGGTCTCGGCCTAAGCGAAGCTGCTGGTGAGTCACCCCCAGTCCAAGCAGCAGAGGAGCACAGGGAGGTTGTTGGATCCTGCCACTGCCTGGTGTCAACAGCGAGTCATGGATGCTTCTGCTGCAGGGAGAACGATGCGAATAGATTTTGAGGGTTAAATTCTTCCTCAAATTATCAAATTATCAAATGTTTTGGGAAAATTAAGGTGTGTTTAGTGTCTAGATGTTACTTCATTATTATATCAGTAATACACAGATTTGTTTCCAGGAAATTTTTTATTTTATTTTATTTTATTTTCATTTGTCAGAAGACAATGCCCTTGAACTATTGTATTTAAAATAGATGCTAGACATTGTAATAAAGTTGTGGCATGTCTGTGTTACGATAGTGCAACTTTTTCAGCTTACAGTAAGATATTCTGATTATCTGTATGACAATACCTTTCCCTTTTTGGAGGGGAAAAGGCATCTCCAAGGAGAGGCTGATTACCACAGCAAGGCTTGAAGAGAAATAAAACATGTTGCTAGATTAAAGGATGTAGCCAAGAAAAGAGCAGACAAACTTTTGGACTCAAAGCCTCTTTTTTATGGGAGGAAACGGGACAAAAGCAGCAACTTTCAAGTTGAGAGCAAATTGAGAAATTTTATGCTGAGTAATCCTACTCAGTTTCAGTAGAAGAAGTTCTGGCTGGTAGCTGTATATAAGGAGGGGGATATTAAGGAGGGAGTTCATTACAGTAACTAACTCTTGTAGGACACAATTGTCTGTGCGATAGTGAGGAGATAGCTATGGCCATGACATGGGAAAAAAAAATATGCAGTAAACCAATACTGAAATCTAAATACCATAGACTAGACAAAATTTTGTTTTTAAAGTGTGCAATCAAGATTAATTCACCGTATTTGTTATTGACTTCTGTATAGTTTCAAATATTTAATACAAAACCAGTAAAGCCTAAAGAAGGACTCGAGTACTGAAAGCTGTCTTTTGTTTATCAGCTGGTAGTTATCACCTCTCCATGCAAATCTTGTGCTTAAACCTTTAAACCATGAGAACAGTAATGCTTTCATGAAAGCCTTTATTCATTATTTATTGCTCTCATTCCTTTTCCGCTTTAACAGTTCGATTCACCATTTATATTGTGGTTGTGTTTAAGGGTTTGCATTGTATTATTCTGGCTGTTATACCAGCACATACATCAAAATGACAGTTGCTGCCTGAAGGATTGATAATGTAGGTTCGAGGAAAGCAATGGTGGGCAAGTGATATGATCGTGATTTTTGACTAATGGAGCTGTGATTGCCTTGTTTGCTTAGGTGTTCTGCAGAGGTTTTTTTTAATTATTATTTTACCCCTAATCTTGACTAAGGAAAGGTGACATCTGTACGGTATTAGTCCCCTATTATAGAGTCCATTCTTCTGACAGTAGCTGTGGTTTGAGTTTATAAATCACTCTTCGCTAGTTTGAGTAGTGATTTTATTTTTTTTTTTAAGGTTTTTTTTTGCCTGTTCTGCATAACATACCATTTGATGCCATCATTAACTGGCTGTTTTTTTCAGCTGCTATCACTTAAATTAAATTTTTAATTGAATTGTTTGTGGTAGGTTAATCAAGAGGAGGTACTCTATCTTTTCCTTGTAAAACTAATCAAATAATGAGGTTTAAGTTTTAAAGTAGCGTGTTGTGTTACCAGCTATTCTTTTACATTTATTGAATGGTGTATATCAGGATTTTTAATGAGTTCTTTTCTCAGAAAACAAAATCAGAATAATATATGGACAAATTACTAACCGTGACCAGAAGAAACCCAGCCCCAAAACCATGCCTGCAATGGAATGTTGCACTTTAAAAGCGGCTTTTATTTTGTGATGTAAGGACATAGATGAGTGAAAAAGAATTGTATGACCAAGGTACGTAATCTGTGAAATTTAAACTATAGACATAGAAGTTGGTTTTTTTTTGTGAAAATCAGATAAATTGAAATAAAAGTTAGAAAAAGGTAAAATTGTAGAAATCGTTTGTGTGCATAACTAGAAAAAGAAAAATATTTTGGGGCATGATGGATTTCTGCTTTGCGTATGTTGGACTAGTGTGTAGTTCCTGCTTTTCTGAGAATGAGATTCTGGGGATTTCATCCTAGACACCAAAGTGTAATTTTCCAGGTTCAGCACTGCCTCCTGTACAACGTTACCCCTACTACTCTGGAAACTGCTGAGAGAAACGTGCTTTCTGGGGAAGGATTTTCCGTCCAGCTTTACTGCCTAACTCTATGTAATAACGAGGGACTGGCTGATACAGGTTTTGCTTTTTGCCTTCCCGTTTGTCACTGATGCTAGCTGTTATGTCTGCAGTTACCAGTTTAAGAAGATACTCTACATTTTTTTTGTTTGGGGATATGGATGTAGACAGCAATCAGTCTGTGGCAGGGCAAGGTGAGAAATAGATGTCTGCTTTCAGTAGAAAAGCGCATGAAGCAAACAAAGGTGGTTCTCTAATATCTTGTTCTCTAAGAAGAGTGTGTTTGTAATGAGAAGTTTCTATAAAGAATGAAGCAAAAACCATTTTTCCCCCAACACCAATACCAACAGCTCTGAAAGCTTAGGTGCATATCTGGTCAGCACTCATTAGTTATTATATGTGGACTCCAGCTGCATTGATGGGACTACGAGGAAATCTGAGGTTCATCGTACTGGTTTAGGATGGGTTTGTCCTGGTAGATTAGGTTGGGTGGCTTGGGAGTCTGATCGGGGGGAGAAATATGTATGAATCTTCAAAAATTTGTGGCACTTCCTTTTAGTCCTGAGTTTGTAAACTGTCCGATGACAATCTGCATAACAAAAGTATCTCAAGACAGCGTTACCAACAGAGTGTTTTAATGATGAGTTAAAAAAACGTTAATATGAGGTGAAATATAAGAGGAATGCAAGGATTGTGAAATTCAGGATTGTGAGGTGGTTTCTTAGTCATATGTTTCGGGGTTCCTGTGTTGATTAGGTGTACAAATCTTCTCTCTAGTAAAGCTCATCTGAGCTTCCATTTATCTGAGTGGAAAAAGAGTTGAACTCTGTTGCATTTGACTTTTATTTAACTTTTGGCCTATTTCCTGACTAATTAGTACTGTCTGTAAAAGCTAGAAGAAAGTGGTGTGAGGAGAGGCAGGCATATGGGTTTATTTCTCAGGGAAATGACAGCAAATTGTTCTGAAGCATGCCTTAAACTTTGCATTTAAATAACTATTCGCTGTTGGCCTTTATGCCTTGCACTGAGATGGACTAGAAATAGGCAGTCCCTTCCCTAATTCTTTCTAGGTTCCAGAACACATCCAACAGATAAGGAGAATTTAAGGCTTCAGAATCCACCTTATTCAATTCTCCTGAAATAAAATGCGTAACATTAGACAAATGAGCTTTCCAGATTTTCAATGCTACAAGGCCTTTCAATTTGTTGTTGTTGTTGTTCTAAATTAACAGACTTTTATAAAATATGTAGCTCTGAGATTAATATCTGTGTTGAGACACTTCTGCCAAGCTTAAGCTCTTGCTAGAGTTGGTAGACTGGCACCTCAAACTCACAACAGGGAATTCCATTCTCCTTTCTGTCTTGACACTTGGTCATACAGATGTATCAACAGATTAGAATGCTTCTCTGAATAGTTTTTAAATGCAGGGCACTTCATTACAAGATGATTTGCATAAATGCACTTGAACCAGAACCATAAGACTGTATTGTACAGCATTTCTGTCTGTTTTATCTCTGTTTTTGCACATCTTGAACAGTTACGTGTTCTCAATCTGGTATATAAGAAGCAAGGGAGTTCAGTCATTACTCTGCCAGAAGCCTAACAGCATGACATACTGCTTGAATGACTGTGTGGTAATGATTCATGAGTAAATAGCTCTTGAAAAGATACATTAAGAGCTAGTATTCATTTAGTGAGAGATTTAACCTGAATGATTTTACCAGCACAGTCTATACCAACTGTCCATTTTATTCCATGCAAGACTATTCTGTGTTAGGCGGTTTTATACTTACTACAACGAACTCAGATCTCCTTTACGTTCTTCCCTCCCCTTGATTCCTAGAGTGATGCGCAAGGTTAAACTGGATAGTATTAAAGCTTTTCACTGACAAAGTCATTCTAGCTGTCAGTCCCATTTTAGCTTGTCTGGTTCACATTCTAATCAGATGCATTGTAAGAACCCAACTTACTGCCCCTGTTGGGTTGAGTGTTGGGTGACTGAGCGCCGCTGCCAAAGAGAATTGCCTCTTGTTTTGAAAACTCTTGTACCTAGCAGAAAGATGTCTGTGGGGAAGAGCCACTCTTCTATAGGGATCCAGTAAAGATTTTTATAATGAAAATCCTTGACTTGGTACTTCCAAAGTAGCATGTGAGCCTAGTATCCATCACTACTATCGTGGTACATCTATAAGAAATTTGAATGCCTCCTAATCTGGTAGGTTGTGCTAGGCTTCCTCATTTCCAGAGCTATCCAAGTTCCTCTTCATGCTTTCCTGTAACTTACCTCTTGAACTCCCTTAAGGGAGGATTGTGTTGCCTCTTAAAGGTCACAGAAAGCTCCTTTAGGATGTAGTGTAATGTGCTGTGTTCTGCTTTGCCATCAAAGGCGCTGCTGTCATTTTAACACAAGGGTAAGTGCCAGAACATTTTGACCAGAGGTTTTTTATATGTACTTTCACAGGGACAATGATTACTGCAGCCATATTCTAAATTTATCCTGAAATTCCAGTAATGGATTTGATCTGCCTGTGTTCCCAAAATTATACTCAGCCTAGGAGACTTGACATATCCAGAAAACAAACAAACAAACAAACAAACAAAAAACATTTTCAAGGCTGTTCCTTTGTGAGTGTAGTCAATATTTCATGGCAGAGAGCTGAGAAGATAACACGTATCATCTCAAAAAGCCACAGGTTTGAAAAGGCTTAGTTGAGTCTCACTGGTGGTTACTGCTGTTGTAAATTTTGTTAAAAATAGATTTCTATTTTCTTCCTCCTTGCATTTCAAAGAAAATGAGAGAAGTTATGGAGATGGAAGGGATGCATATCTTCCATATGGCAAGAACTTGCCTGTGAGAACTTCAGGTCCTAATCTTGTAAGATAGACTTCAAATGATTGCTGCTGTTGTGGCTGACTGCTGTGCATGGATAACTCTAAAAAAGCCCATACTTCTTATTTCAAGAAGAGACAATGAATGAGGGTTTTTTTTCTGTGTATAGCAATGCACAAATGATAGTCCTCTGCAGTAGCTGATGGTGTACCTGGGTACTGCTCTTTTTTTACCTATCATTTCAGGCCTTTTGGATTTTGCGTCAATTGAGTATAAAAGTCTGCAGTTGTTCCTTATTGTGGCTTAATACAAGAAAACCACGTGCAAATGCTTTTGCAAGCAACTTGTTTTCCTTTCCCTGAAGAACTGATGATATGGCCAATATGAGAAGATGCAACACTTACAATTATTTATGGGATAGAAAGCAGTGAGGAAAGTGTATTGGAAAGACTATGAACAAGTAAAGCAAGAATGGAAGTATTACCGTGACATAGCTAAATTGGTCCCATCTTCTTGTGAAACAGTGAGAGGAGATGTTGGGCCTACTACAGGGCCTCTGCACTCTGTGGTCATCTGCCTAAGATGACTTTTGCCTTGCAAGGTTACCCTCTAAACAGCACAAGGAAAATTATAAGCAGCCTGGCAAAGTCTCATTCTACACCCTCTCTGTGCAGCTGAGAGGCAGCAGCTAGATTTTGCTGTGGGTTATCTCCTTATCATGGTTGAACATTGTGCAAAGACCACCGGCAAGAACTTTCAGTGTGTCCCAGTAGAGCCTTATGTTGCTTATGAGATCCTGAATGTCACATGTTCTATAATTTGACAGGGTCAAGTCCATTGTCATATCTGGTTACCTGATGCCTTTCTTTTTTTTCCCCTCAAGAAAATATTTTTAAAAAGCCAACAAACAAAACACCAATAAATTTCGGTGTTTTCAGATTGCTGGTGAACCACTGTCCAGGTTTTATGGTTCAGTCTGAGGGAGATAGCAAATATTTCATGTCTTCAGCTGAGCAGCTGAATATTGGGCTGTTGATGTCTTATCTGGACAGTAACTCGATTTGTGGAGGCACAGGTTTGGAAAGAACGCTTCCTGCTGTCATCATCAATCCATAGTCTCTGAGCATCAGGTAACTCGTGAGATCTTCTGCTGTTTCTTGCAGGCGAAGGATGCCACTATGCTGCCTTCTAGGTTGACATGAAAACTGAAGTATTGTGTTGCTGTGGGCAAGCAGAAGTTGCAAAGCTTGCTGGTTTATATTTTAAAAATTATTTGAAGTATTATCAATTGATGCATCACAGCCTACCTTGTAGTAGACTGTCTTCAACAGTCACAAGCTTGAAGTATCCAAAAAGCTTTAAAGATCAGGCCTACTCATATTTTATACCCTTGTAGGGTACAGGGTTTATGCATACAGAGCAATAATTCAAAATATTTTGGTGAAAGTATTCTTGTGGGACCTGTGCACATGTGCTTTGGGATTTGTATTGCAATCTCTCCAAACCAATTTGTATAGAAGAAGGTTTATATTTGTGTTTGGGGGGGTCACAAGGGGAGGGTGTTGTAGATAAAGTAGTCAACAGCTTTCTTGTGCATCGATTTTTCATATAGTACTCTTTCATTATCAATCACCAGCTATTTTTCCTTTTTAGAGCATAATGGTGATGTATGCTCATATCTTGGAAAATACTGAACACAAGTTTAAAGGTTGTGTAGCAGAGCACCTTTTATCTTGGATTGATTTCTTGCATCAGCTAATGAAAAGATACATTTGTTGTTCAAAACCAGATAGATAAACTGATGTTTTTCATAAGTTTACTAGGTTTCCCTAATAGAGGTGACTAATAAGAATATGTTTTTGCAGAAAAGCTCCTAATCTATTAAGAAAATGAATCATGTTTCATATAGATACTATTAATTTGAAAATATTAGACATATATATGTAAATATTAAAATTCTCCTTCCTACAAGTGCCCTAATAATTTCTAACTACTTCTGTGGGATGAGAGGTTCATGAAAGCTGAATTTGGCACTTAAGCACTTATTCCACAGATGCAACATTTAGAAGTAATCTATGCCATGGATAAAATTGGCCAAGTAGGTTGTATACACGTGCAAAGCTGCATAAGATTGAATTCTACAAGTTCTGTCATGGCTGGCCTGAATATGGATCAGTCTGATGTTTGTGTCTTGGCTTTTCTTTAAAGAAACCTCTAACACAGGATCCATTATAATCAACACAGTTTGTGACAAAATAAGTCTGTGCTTGCTAGACAGGGGAGACAGAAACTGTAAGGAATTGTCCTACAGCAATGTGTGAAACTGCATATATGCCAGGATACTTGTTTCTTTAGCAACATAAGAGCAAATAATCAAAGCTCATATTTGTATATAAATAAAACATGATATTTAAGTAGTGTGATGCTAACCCAATTTGGACAGCCTAGTGGGAAACAGGGATTAAAATCAGCATGGAAATTATCGATTCCAGTGAGAAATTCTGAACATTTGCTCTAATCCCCAAATGTCTGTTCTCAAGAAAGATGAGGGGCACTTAAAAGAATCTGGTTTCTGTACTCCAGGATCATAGCATGCTGATACTCAAAGCGTGTGAAATGTTGATGCTACAAAGATTTGCATGAGGAAGAAGCTTTTGAAGCACACCAAGCTACTAATGCAGATGTACTTTTGGAAATTGAGACACATGGTAGCTGGGACTAACTGTTATGACTTCAGAAATATTCTTCTATTAGCTATTAGACCATTTGTGATAACTGCCACAGATCTCAAATTGCTTCATCCCTTAGGAAGCCAGAAAACTGTCAGAATTATATTCGTAGTTCAAAACCTGATAAACTGATGTTTTTCATAAGTTTACTAGGTTTCCCTATGCTCAATCAGAATGTTTATTCTTATCACATGGATAAGTGGGCAAATATCTTTAGAATAAGTTATATTTTTACTGTACATGAGGTGTGCTATAGAAGCTGCCCATATACATACTTTGTTCCTTGAAAATATAAATAGTTTACATTTTGCCTTGTAATATAAGCTGCTTCATGTTTACCATAGCTAAAATCTTCCATGTGGACATTTACCATTGAATATTGTGTTTTACCTTGCACCCTTTTATATGGATGCACCTGTTCACTTAGTATGAGGTAATTTCATCGCAGTTTTGGTTCTTCTGTGGCTACAGGTTTATTACGTTCTTTCTGAACTTCTTACTTTTGGAGTTTAAATTCATTCCTGCTGGGTTGCCTCTGTTTTGTTGTGGTTTTTTTTTTGTACAGACAGAGGCAAAGGAATCAGGCTGCTGCACAGTGCCCTATTAAACCAAATGAGTCATTTTGTGTGAGTCTCGTTCAGCTGACAGATGTATTACTGGCAACTTAAGCTCTTTATCTATAACACTTTTTTACCATCTTGCTCTTCTGCTGTCTCAGAGATAATGCAATGCATGGTTGTCTTTAAAATACAAGTCTCCTTCTTTGACTCTCACAAATTAAATCCTATTAAAATCATACCTGTGCACAAAAAAATCACTCATTCGTTTTAATTTAAATGAGGGTTTTGAAGCCTGTGATCCCTCTTACAGGGAATATGTAGCATTTCGGGAATCAGCAAGTTCTGTTTCATCACAGCCCTGCTGGACACCTGACATTAGCCCTTTTTTCAGTTTCTTTGCGTGGGCTGCAGCTGAATGTCAGCAGGGACTCCCTCGGCCAGCCAGGCCTTTGCGTCTGCAGGGCATTCAGCAGAATCTATTTCCCAGAAACGCTGCCAAAACATTAACTCTTTGAGAATGGGAGAGAATGATTTCCCACAGCGACCAAATCCTATTCTAGCGTTTGGCATGCGATCCCTTTTTGAGCTTGGTGTGGCTCATCCTCTTACAAATGTTTGAAATGCTTTCGTTGTGAAGAACGTGAGAGGGATCGTCATAATGCAAAAGTTTGTAACAGTGCATGTGGATTTGCTGGCAAGAAAAGCACCTCTAAGTTCTGTTATTTTCTGATGCTGTACATTTGAGGGTAGACCTTACTAAATTGTCCTTCTGACATAAAATATATTGTAATTATTGTACCTTTTCTTTCCAGCGTAGTAGCATCGTAGTAATGATGATCTGAAGACAAAAATAAGGCAGTGTTTGTAGTTACTACAAGTATTGATACATCTATTTCAGACCTCGGAGGGCTTTTGTAGCTGAAAGATTGTCTCATTTTCTCAACTTTAAAAATAGTTAGCTGAATAGTTAATAATTAGCTGTAAACTGGCATCTTCAGAAACCTAGTTTTTGGTCAATTAACACATGACATCTGTGTCTTTTAAAATTCTTTTCTGGGTTGGATGCTGAAAAGTGAATACAGAAATATGTGATATGCTTCCAAAAAGTACAAACCTGTCTTATGTCTTTCCAAGCGTTTACTGTTTTCTACATGACAAACAGCTTGATCACTGAGCAGATTTGCAAAAAAACCTGCCAAATACATGTACATCGTAAAGCTGTCATTCAATACAGAATGTACTGGTGGTGTGGGTTAACAGCAGAAGTAATCAGGAAATTTGTAGTAGCTAAGTTTCTAAATAATATTTTTAAATAAACTGTTATTGAATCTACTCATTTCAGTAAAACTTCTGTTAGGAAAAATATTTATTCCCTCTGGAGTGGAATTTCTGGTTAAAAATTAGCGAAGAGTGAGAAGAGATGAACCCCTGAGCAGAAAATAGACTTGGTCAAGGATGCTTACTGGGAGATGCTAAAGGGCCTCTCAGCTAATTCAAAGACCTTGAGCCGAGATTCATCTTCCTTTTATGGCACTGAGATTTGAGAGAGGTAGGTTTAAATTCCTAAAGCAGTCATTATTCAGATGTTTATACAAAGCAGAATGTCTCTCAGTCCCTTCTGTAAGACTGTCTTCTTCCAGATCCACCAAAGAATAGCTCGTTGTCTACTGACTAGAGCCTCATTTGGAATGTGTGAAGATGGTGAGTAAGTGCTTAAACCTTTATCTCCCAGACTGAAGCTCTTCTAACACACCACTGACTGTTCTAGTAGGACCTCTCTTTTTCACCCTGTCCTTTCCATCAAACCATATTCTCTTGTTCATGAATATTAGAGTCTTCAATGTTCTCCTAGTGTAAAACGAGAATTTTTTAAGTCAATGAGCTTTGCAGAATGTAACAATGCTTTCCACCTCACTGTGACACATTTCTGCAACATGGGGTCATATGATTGTGTGTTACGTTTTCCTTTGTGTCTGGGAAAGAATAGGTTCTTCTAGTCATTTTTGCTGATTGTTGACAGGCACGTCTTGAATGTGCTGAATTTTTTCTCGGTATTCCAGAAAATAAAATAATTTCCCTGGTTAACCTACTTAGAATTTAAGTCCAGGAGATTAAGGAGAACTGAACTACACAAGTGTTCAGTGCTCAGGTGCCTTGCCTCTGTTGCAGAACTCACAGTTCTAATTTAGGCATTCAGCCTTCTTGAATAAAGTATGGGATGAGTTATGTGTCTGATTGCCGTAGTTAGGAAGGCTTTATCTGCTGTGTGAATAGCTTAAATCAGGCAACCAAAACCAGACAGACAAATGCATATTGGAATCTCAAACACCATAGCTTGATAGGTCAAGCTCTGTCTTGCAAAGATGAGTGTGGAAATGCTTTCTTTAAAAAGCGTGTCACAATTTAATAATTTCTTCCAAAACCATGCTAGTAGCAATGGCTGCCTCCTTTTGATCTAAAATGTAGGGCTAGAATGCAGGTCTTGGCTGTAGAGTATCAATTAAATTCCTTTTTCTGTCCAAGTATGTTGAAATGCACGTCCCTTGCTTCCTATGGAATGTTAAGATGATAAACATTTAAGTTAATTGGAAGGATTGCTCTTCAGGTCTTTCTGTTCTTACGTGTTCTACCAATTAGAATAAGAAGCTGTGCTCTCTTTAGTATTTTCTGTCAGTCCTGCTGAATTTTTAATAATTCATGCAAAATGGCAAAGCTTCAACAGGCAAAGCTGCCTGCGGCAAGGTTCCCAAACTCACTGGTGTGGTGATAGGTACGTTTCATTATCCTGAGACTGCAACAGCAGGACTGCGTTGTGAACCAGATACAAGGAACTTTTGTATCATTGCCTGTAGTCATGCTGTAGGTTGGAAACTCCTCCAAACAACCTGCCAAGGTGTGGGAAATGTGAGTTTGAATCTTTTTGGGTGGAGGCGAAGATTGAATCACGTTCTGCTACTTACAGATGTACATTTTGTGCTGCTGGATGAAAGGCGAACTTTGTGTCTGCTAGAGCCCAGTTAACAAACTTCAAGTTGCCTCATGGAAGTAGTACAGGCAGAGGAACATCTGGTAGGAGGTTGCGTTTGCACCTTGGCCTTCTAGGATTTACATTTGAGGTGAGCCTGAAGGGGCTTAACTCTTGTCAAGAGAAAAGTACGTCGGGCATAACCAGCAGGAGACATACTAGAGAACTGTGCTCACAAAAATACCTTTGTAATTTGCAGGTGTAGTTATAATTTGTTGTGAGGCTTAAAGACCAATTTTCATTACTTGAAAAAGTAGGCAATCCTCAAGGTGTGAAATAAGAGCAGTAGGCTTCAAGCAAAGTACAGGATCAACGTAATTGTTTTGACTTTAATTATGTTACCTTTATTAAACTATTTAAGAAAAGTGTGATTGGTACTTACTCAGCAGAGTATGACATAGCCAAGCTCAGGGGTATTAAAAGTATTTTTACTTGTTTATTTCTAGACAAGACAATTCAACAGTATTTTTCAAGTTCACTTGAGGTCTCTTATTAGGTTCTAGAAACAGGATTAGAGAGCATCAGTGGCTAGTATTGCATGAACTTGGAAAGTATTTTGCCTTTTTGGGGTAGTCACTGATTTAGAAGTGAAGTCTAAGAAGTGGATGAGAAGCTAGAGCTAGTAAGACTTGCCAGCTCCTTCTGAGTAGTTTATTTATGATGCCAGCCAATAAAGGGTATTGTTCCATTCTGAAAATCTTAAAAAAAATTTGGAAAGCAGAGAAGAGAACCCATTTTGCATACATCTTGCATGTTGGAAAGGAGTGGGTGTCAAAAGCATAGAATAATTTTCTGTGGTGTATTTTCCAGTTACTTTGCACACAATGAAGTTTAGTCTCAGCTGAGGGGTTCGGAGGACAGTGATAGTAATTCATAACCTTCATGCTAACCCTTCCTCTTGCCCCACTTCTTCATTTTTCATGGGAAACTGAATTCAAGGCAGCTGCTGACCACTTTTGTTGGTGTTCCAAACCCTCTTGTCTTTATTTAACAAACTGATGGATACAAATAAATACTGTTTGTCACTGCTATAAAATTCTATTTCATGTCACATTTCTGAATCATATAATAGATTTTGGTTCTTTGACCTAAAAGTTGCATGGAGGCTTTTCCAACTTTGGGGGAAATAATTTCTGTGGGTCTGAGACATAGTTTTTGCATGTGTAACCCGAAATAAGATTTCACAGCAGATCAAATGGTAAAAATGCAGGAGTTTGCTTGTGGTGATTTAGTCCATTGATGTTTATAAATAACCCAAGTTTTATTCTGAGCACCACTGAGCAGAGGAAGTAATTTCAGATAGTAGATGATGAGGTTGTTCGGAAGCGGCTCTTTTCTCGCCCGAGAGAAAGGAAGTGCTGAACTGGCAGAATGTAGAGAGGCAGGTGGAAAATTTGGAATTTGTTTGTTAGTTGGAGGAACAACACACAGCTGGGCTATGGATAAGTAAGGCTTCTCAAATACAGACAGAATTATCTTGTGTGTGTGGAATTGTAAAGTTATATCTAGTGAGGGTGTTTAAGTTGAGTGAAACTTAAGTATATTCTCCTGCTACTGCTGTTGTCCTGCTGACTTTGTTGCTGTATAGGTACAGATGAGGCAAACCTTTTCATGAATGCCCTTTTTCTCTTACAGCATGATAAACATGCATTAATTGAACTGATGTAATAGTTTTGATTGCCTACCTGCATGCTGGCAGGTTTGTGTTAGTGCCTCATTTTTAAGGCTTGGATATTGTCTGCCATTCTCATTTTGACTATGATTTGGAAAAATTACAATACATGAAAATTGAAATCTTTAAGAAGAAAAAAAAAATGGAAAAAATGTGATTTCTAAAACATTTTCCAATCCATATTGATTGCCTTGATACTCCTAAGTGCTGACTTGAAAGTAAATGTGTCCACCAATATATAAACACAATGTATCTTAGAAGAGAGTGATTAGTTATCCTCTCACTTAATATACCTGTGCTATGTTATCACACAGGTTCTATAACCTAAAGCAGGGGTGTGAAACTCATTTTCACCAGCAGCCTGACCTGAAGTGTAGTTTTAGATTAAGAGAATTGGTAAATGCCAAATTTTATGTTATTGAAATAGAGGAAAAGACAACTGCAGCATCTTAAATCAACCCCAAAGCTATGCATTTAAGCTGATTTCAGTTTATACTCATACTATAAAAAATGGTTCCATTTTCTTCTTCACCAGCTCCTTAACTATGTGCTCCCACCCCTACTTTGCACCAGGATCAGCACTGGTGTAGTCACACTGTCAACTGGATGGGAGATCTGGCAGGACAGACTTTTTGTTTGGTTTTGATGGGGCTGGTTTTCAGACAGGTGAAGTTTTGATCTGGTTGTCAGCAGCAGCCACCTGAGGAAGGACAGAGAGCTGGACTGTTCCATTTAGTGGCAATGTAGACTTGGGTGAGCTCATTGTGAACAACACCTTTAGTTTTGAAAAGTTCTTCTTAGGCCAGACGCAAAAGGAAAAGTTCTTGGTCTAAAGTGCTGACTTTTGTAAAGAAGATGGAATTGGACTGCTGTTATGCATCATTCTCTACAACCAAACTAACCGTTAAAGTTTCTAAACCAGGTTAATGGCAGGTAACTGTGCTGCAAATACAATCTTCTGTTGTCTTTTCATAGAATCACAGAATGCTTGAGGTTAGAAGAGACCCCTGGAGGTCAGCTGGTCCAACCTCCCTGCTGAAGCAGGGCCACCTATAAGCGGATGCCCAGGGCTATTTCCAGGCAGCTTTTTAATATCTCTGAGGAATTTCACATAACAATTGTGATAAATATAGTCTAAATATATTCTTGAAGTAATACTTAAACCCAGATCTTTTTACATCTCCTCTTTTCACAAATATCTGAGTGAAATGAAGTACTTGGCTTTATGTCAAACATTAATTTGTCACCATCTTTACATTATAGACCTTAACTGTGTCTCCTGCATCAGGCTTGATAATAGATTAGAATTGATACTATCTAACTAGCACTTTAGTCCTACTGAATACTAGAAGTAGCTGTATTGCAGACACTGATTTTTGTAATATGAAGGTAGACCCCTGGGATCAGTTCATGTAACTTGTTCACATTCAGACTAAATTGTAAGCATGTCTTATCATTTGGTGCATACCTCACCCCTGGTAATCAGATCTTTGTTCAATGTGTTAGTACTTCTGCATTACTGTCTTAATATTTCTGTCTTGCAGAGGAAAAAATGGATGTTTATCTAAATACGAAGTGAGGACTTTTTTTCTAGGCAAGCTGTGCTCCTTCTATATTATCCCACTACATTAACCCACTGTATTCAGTTGTTGAGACAGGATTTATTGGCTTGCAAAACCACAAATTACTGCTGATCATTTGATTTACCTCACATCCCTCTTTGTAAGGTGGTAATTTCCGTTCTGTACTAAAATCCTCCTGCATAAAATTTTATGATGTGACCCAGTCAGCATATATCCAGTTTTCTGTAGTTGTAGTTACTCCTGACATGATGAAGTTTCTTCTGTAAGTCAGCTGGGAAATCTGTGCTACATGTAGTGTTAGTATGGAAGACCTTAGGAGCCTTCATGGCTGACTTCATTTTATTAGATGGTATGTAAATTCTAGTAGTCACGTGCCCCTCTACTTTGTTAGAATAGTAATTCTAGTCTAGGACTTCTTATGCAGAATTCTTTGTAGGGTAGGCAAACATTTGGAGAAAAAAAATATTTTAAGCTCTCAGATTACTGACAAATGCCTACTGACATTTTCCCATTTGAAAGAGTGATTCAAGTTGGTGGGCGAGTCACCCAAGTAAGAGGTTTCTAGTGTTACACAACCTGTACCAGGTGTAGAAGGAGGGACTTGAAATTTCTGTAGTATAACCTGGTTCCACTGCAATTCTGCTTTCAAAAAACAGTGTTGATCTGTCAGTGTTGCAGTTCCTTCTTGGTTGATGGTTCAGGAGGACTGTTGTGGATCATACTGTTCTCTTTATATCTCCAGTGGCGGGAATCCTCTGATTTTATTTATTTATTCTTCTAGCATATGCAGATGACTATCCAGGCTCTCCAAGATGAGCTTCGGATCCAGCGGGACCTGAACCAGCTGTTCCAGCAGGACAGCAGCACCAGAACCAGCGAGCCCTTTGTGGCGGAGCTGACAGAGGAAAACTTCCAACGGCTTCATGCAGAGCACGAACGCCAGGCCAAGGAACTCTTCCTGCTACGAAAAACCTTAGAAGAGATGGAACTGCGTATTGAGACACAGAAACAGACCTTAAATGCACGTGATGAGTCCATCAAAAAGCTGCTGGAGATGCTGCAGAGTAAAGGTCTGTCAGCAAAAGCCACTGAGGAAGATCATGAGCGGACAAGACGGTTGGCTGAGGCAGAGATGCACATGCACCACTTGGAGAGCCTTCTCGAACAGAAGGAGAAAGAAAACAACATGCTGAGAGAGGTAAGTGACCAAGCTCTGGGTTCGTCTCCAATCTTAAGTTCTTCTCTGTCTCCTCTCCATTTCACAACTGTAAGGAAAGAATCTTCCATCTTCTCTGTGAGCTGTATTTTACATTGCAGATGTGACAGAATTTGTCCCTGTTTAAGAACTTCTTTAATGGCTTCCTCACATGTGCTTTCTGGCGTTTTGTGCTTTAGGCCCTGCTTCCCCCATAGGCTCCATATGAAGCTCTGGAGGTGAATTGTCACACAGACTGTAAAAATCATTCTTCCATTCTATTTTAGTTTGAGAGAAGGTAGCTACCTGTATTTAGGAGAGAGCAGAGAGAAATCTTTGCAGGAGTAATGGATGATTGCTCCACGGTTTCCATGGAAACAGTCATCTTGCTATGAAGGGTATTTGATAAAACTATTAGCTGCCCTGGATGCACAGCCAAAAAAAAGATTACTTAAAGGGACATGCTGCACACATAGTAACCCCTTTCCCCCCATCCCTCTGAAAACAGGAAAGGCAAACTATTGTTATATCTGTATTCCACCTTAGAGGAGTACAGTGGCAGGCATTCTTCACTATTAATCATCCCAAACTAGTTACAATAAAATATAGGCTGCATAAAAGTATCTTAGAAAAATAAAAGAAAATAAACGAGTTGTTGTGGAGCCAGTGTCTTTAAATTTCTTGATATTTTTAATTGAATTTTCCTCTCATCAACCAGTTCCTATTTTAATATTAACTTCCAAAAGGCTAGTAATTCAGCACGTGTCGTGCACATATACATGTAGATATGTATATGCGTGTATTCACTAATTGTAAGATTTTCTGTAAAGATTATTTCACGAACATCTGTAGCTCGAATGCGTGAACTGATAGCTATACATGTACGTGTGTAATATGGGTGTATGATTCTAATGAACTGGTTTGGGCATTGTATGTCTGTATTGTGGTTCAGAGTTTTTTTTGAAAGCCTGATGGAATACACGAGATTTAAGCGCCCTTTCTAAGAAACCAGGGAAGCAAGGCACAGAGGTTTTTGAGATGAGTGCTTGCAGCAAATTAATGCTTCTTAATACCCCTTATTCATATGTTTTCCATGGCCTGACCCATTGTACTTGTGCTTTTACAAGCATTTATGTAAGAAAGCTAGAGCCCATTGCATTTCTGAGCCAGATTTAGGCCAGATTTATTTTTTTAGAGCAGTAATCTCTTGAGTGTCTGGAGTGAAGATAATATGATTCCAGAGTTTCTACACTACAGTTTTTCCTTTATTTAGCAACCAATGATAATTCTGTTCCAGTTCTTCTATCTATTTCAGGAAGAGCCCCAAATGACTCTCATTTGTTTCTGCTTTAAGTCCAGCAACATAAATGAAAAGCTAGCAGGAGCTGTGTAAATTTTTTAGGAATGCGGTTACGTATGTTTCTGCTGATGATGAGTAGCCATTGAGAGATAAGAATTCTTGTTTCATTCACACGTATCTGCAAATCATCAATCATTTAAGTCCTAGCCTTTATAGTAAAAGTTTTCCTGGAAAGCGTAGAGATGACTTACTAACTTTGAAACTGCAAATGCTGTTTATCTAATATTTTAAAGTTAATTACTCCTTGCTGCTCACCCAGCTCTAGTGCATTGAGAAGGGTGAGCTGGGTATACTGTAATTTGTAGCTCAAGCCATTGATAGGTGTGAGATCCAGTCTTGAAGCTGAGCACCCTTAGTAGCCTTGGAAACATGGTGCCATGTGAAGAGATGCCAGATTATCTCCTTGTGGAACTGCGTCACATCAGGAAGGGTTTTGTTAGTACTCGTGTGTTATCCTTGAGCTCTGAGCTAAGTGAACTCAGGCTTGTCTGCATGAAACAGCGTTGCTGTCTCTGTGCAGAATCTCTTAGATATGTCTGCATCACCCCCCTCAGCTAATCTTCCATTATGTGTTTACCTGTATTTCCATAGTTTTAGGTTATTTTAGCCCTTTGCTACTCTAGATACTAATTGTGGAATTTTTGAGCTGCCTTGGAGAAATCTACTTTTGTGATGGTTCTATATCTAGCATTCCCAGTATCTGGAAAGGCATGCTAAACTCTTCTTTAAATACTGCTGTTAAAAGAAGCATTAGTATCTCAAAGGGATTTGCATGTGCTTGAGAGCTCGGTGTTTATAATTCATGTTCTAACACATCAGAAAAGCTGAGAAAAACTTCAATAGCAGTTTTGACCATCTTAGCTAAAGCAAATTCTGAGTTGTCAGAATCCACTAGTACTGTTCCTGATTTTACAAGTGTACTAGACTTCTGTTAAAAATCTTTGATGGTAGTAATAATAAAGATCTGCATCTTGAAGCAAAAAGGTATCGCTGCATTTTTCAGCTTTGAAGCCTTCATGTAATTCAAATGTGTGATGTTGAGACTCAAGGTCATCAGATGGTTTCTCAGACAGACAGTGCAGATGTGCTGGCCAGCAGCCTGACCTTGAAAATTAAATGTGAGTTCGTTCATTTTTTTTTTTTCACCTGTCACTATTACTGTGATTGTTCCAAAGACTGCACTAATTTCCTAAGGAAAGGAAATTCTTAAGACAGCCCAGACCTGTGTTTCTGATAAGATCATTACCAAGGAATGGCTGTGCTGGTGCAGGCCAACAATCCTTTTAGTCTGGGAAAGGGTAGGAACAAGGCAAACGTGATACTTCTTCGTAATGCTGTCCCATCTTCCCAACTGTTTACAGATGAGGGTTTTCTTGAACTTTTTGTGACTTGTCCATTTAGTATCCTACATGGATCTGCCGTCCGAGTACATGGTCAATGTCTTGAGCCCGTGTAAACTTTGGCAGCTCTAGCATCATTTGGTAATTAGTTCTACAAGCCTACTACCCGTTGCAGGAAGAACCTGCTTCATTTCTTTTGAGTTTGAACCTGTCTCCTTCATTGACAGCCTCTTCCTTTTGCACTGGAAGACACAGTGATGGGGTGATTTCTTCCAAGACTCTGTGCCACTCACGGTTTTAGAGTTGTCATATCCCTTCGAAGTTCTGTCTTTTTCCAGGCTGAAAAGTCTAACACTACTTAATTGTTCCTCATATAAAAGATGTTGCATATCTTCAATCACCACCCAGAGCAGAGCATCACCCAGAGCAGAGCATCTCTCAGTCTCCCATATCCAAATTATGAAATGGATTCTTCTGCAGATACTGAGAGGTATTTCCATAAGCAGTTTGCCTCTCCAAATGTCCTGTATTCCAGGGAACAATCTTTCCATACAGGTCCATAGGAAAGAACCTGTATCCAGCATAGGCTGTATTTGGCACCTCGGTGATACAGAGGACAGTCTGTCATTAACACAAAATAATGAAAAATTGAATGTCTCATTGACCATCTGAATTACAGACATGGACCTGGATGCCCTGAGTTCAGCAGATGACTGTGGCTGCATCACATTCTTCTACCATAGAAAACAAGCCTAAACTTCATAGCTTATAAAAAGCGGGCTGCTATTTTGAATACCCCTTCTTAAGTCTTACTGAAAATTATTCATATTATTGTTGGTATTCTAGACTTAACTTTCAAAAACAAGATTACTATCATACCAACAAGAAATACTTGATGAAATCCAGCAGCTGGACTACAGCTTCCAGAATAGTTCCCAAGTTGCATTAACTGCCACCTCATTGTTCCAGACTCACCTGTTGCAGAATTATCAGTGATGGCAGTGACAGCTCATAGCTCTAAAGATGACAAAGCTTGCTGTGCTCTTTTTGAAGACCTCCCTGCTCCCCCTCCTCCACAAAGTGCTGGATGCACAGAGTAAAAATAGGCTTTTCTCAGCTACACAGGCTATTGGATAGACCAAATATCAGTGCAACTTATGGCAGAATATGATGGCATTATATCTACACCTGGTGTTCCAGACACTTGGACTACCATGGGCAAACTATGATTTCTAAGGACAGTGCAACATTATTACAGGAACTTGGTTAAATCTTTCTCTTTTTGATGTGTCAGTTACTATCTGTCTTTAGAAATATATATATCTGAAGAAAGAACTGAGATCATACAGTTCTCGTGTCACAGTCGATAAACAGGTAACATCTTGAGAGATTTTGGAGAAAACACTTTATACCAGATTTCTCATCTGTCCGGAAGAAAGGATAAAAACAAAACTATCTGTGTTGGTTCTACCCAGGGGGAACAAAAAGAAGCTGCTCACTCTGTATTATTGTCAGATATTTGCCAAACAACTTTGGCAATGTTGTCTCATTTTCTTACTCCTTCACAAGGGATATCAGCACAGACTTTACTACACTAGTTAATGTGATGACTTGTTTGTCTCTGGGTTGCTACTGTACGTACATACTCTGTAACCCAAATACTCTTCGTTCACAGTGAAGCTATGGTATATACTAAATGGAACCTGACCATTAGTCAGTATAACGTATCATGGCATTTCTCCTGCTCAGGTAGGGATGAATATTTGGTGGCTCAAATCATATGGACTAAGAAGAATGTATGAGACGAAGTTCCTAAATGTATTATATTATTTTCAGTGGCCAGTGTGTTTATGAAGCTGCCAATCTTGTCATGCCTTCTATAACATATATTCAGAGTCCTGATTATATACATGGCCCTAACCATTTCCTTTTCCTGAAAAGATGTAGATGTCGTGTATGGTGCTAGTTGTTCCTTCATAACAGGCATATCACATTTTTAAAACAAAGTTATATCCTGCAAATGACTCGTGACAGGCTGTATGTGGCTGTTGTCGATACTTTCAGCAAGAGGTTAAAAATGAGTCTCCCTTGAAGTCAGTCATCTTGTAGCTATAGCATTCTCCTGGGAGAAGGGAATTGTTGGCTCAAGGTGTGAGGCTGAGCAGGTATTGCAGGTGGGGTGAAGTGTTCATTGAAGTATCAGTGTAACAGGCTGGCAGCATATTTCAGCACAAAGAAAGAAACGGCCTTTTGATTTGATAGACAAAAATTAGACAATTATTCCATGAACTGTGGATCCAGGTCTGGGGGACAGATAGCTGAATACAGCCTTTTTTTTGGAAACAGAATCATAGAATCATTTCAGTTGGATGAGACCCTCAAGATCGATTTCAACCATAAGCTAAATCTAGCACTTAACCATGTCCCTAAGAACTTTGTCTATGTGCCTTTTAAACACCTCCAGGGATGGAGACTCCACCACTTCCCTGGGCAGCCTGTTCCAATGCCTGACAACAGTTTCTGTGAAGAGTTTTTTCCTAATATCCAATCTAAACCTTCCCTGGCACAACTTGAGGCCATTTCCTCTTGTCCTATCACTTGTTATCTTGGAAAAACAACCAACATCCTTCATGCTACAACCTCCTTTCAGGTAGTTGCAGACAGTGATAAGGTCTCCCCTCAGCCTCCTTTTCTCCAGGCTAAACAGCCCCAGTTCCCTCAGCTGCTCCTCATCAGATTTGTGCTCCAGACCCCCCCTCACCAGTCTTGTTGCCCTTTTCTGAACTCTCTCCAGCACCTCAATGTCTTTTCTGTGGTAAGGGGCCCAAAACTTGACACAGGATTCAAGGTGGGGCCTCACCAGAAAAAAAGGCTCTTCATCCAGAAGGTTTCTTCAGGAGCCAGTTCTAGGTTCAAGGTTTGCATGTTACAAGGGTGTGCAACAAGGAAGCCAAGTAGCTTTGTACTTTGTGTCACAAAAACTGTTCGGCAGTAAATTACAGGTTTTATTTTTTATTTTTTTAAATAATTGGGCCTTTTCAAACAAGATGGATTTTTAATACAACCAAGTGTAAAACTCAATTGAGGAGTTAGGGATGTAGTGCTTACCAAATAAAGGGTGCTTTTGTATGTCAAGCAGTCACTGAAATGGGTCACTCATAAGAGCACTCATTTACAATGAACTTAAGGAAAGAGGCTATGGCAGAAAAAGCTATTATTTCATTTCGTCTTCAGTGTTTGTTGAAATGGCAACCACACAAAGTCCCATTTGTGAACTGTACTGCAGTTATCTGGTATGGCCTTATTACAAGAACTGATCCCTGTTTGTAGCTATTGAATCAAACAGGGTTCACTTTATTCTAGGAGGTAACACTACATTTCTGTGAGCACCCTTTGTTACGTCTCCACTTAGGGCAGGTGTCTGTCAGAGCAGCGAGCAGGTGCATGGGCTATAACATATGTATACTTGCCTTAGCTTTAGATTATCCAGCTTGATACTGTGATAGTCAAAGAGCAGCAGCAAGGAGCTTAGTGAGAAAGGATGGACGTACCATTGGAGCACTACTGAATAATGCCCAATGAAGAGAAAGGTTATTTGCCTTATCTGAACAGATTTTTTCCCATGCACGTGTTAAAATTCTTACCGTTTTCTACTCCAGGCTCAGAGAAAGATTTACAAGTTTTAATTAAAACAATTAAGAGTTATCCCCAAGAACATTTCTGTCTTGTTGCAAGATTTTGCAACATAAAGAAGACAGTTTTAGAGAGATTTTTTTGGTTTGTTGGAGTAGCTGGATTGACTCAGTAACTGGAACTCTTACTACCGCCATAGTAGAGGACATCTTTCTGATGAGTTAAAAAGATAAAATTTCCGCTTTTTCTACTGCTGCTTCATTCTTTTCACCCTTCAGAGGAGGGTAGCAGGGAGAAGTGATTTAAATCAAGATAACTTAGATAGTTATGTCTTTATTAAAATTACGTGATTTGTCTAGAAGTATTTTTGTAGAACAAAATTGGAGAAATTGGGCTATTGCGACTTGAGAAAATGTATTATTTATTCTTTATACGTTTTGTTTTTTATAAAACCATTGTAGTTTGGAATGTCTTATGTGTCACTTTTTAAAAGAATGACAGTAAGGCCTGGACTACATAACGGAGAATAAAAACAAATATTTTTTAGTTAACTAAAACGATCCAATCCACTTACTGATGCAACGATCCTGCACAGAATATCGTGTTTGATCATGTAAAGACATGGGTATGCCAGTTAAGATAAAAAAGGCCAAAATTACAGCTGTATTTTTATCTGCATGTCATATTTATTGGTCAATTCTGTTAAAAAGGAATTCATGTATGTATGAGCATATTTTTCTTATTCTCTATGCGATACATGCTATCTGATTATGTAGGTTCTGCAGGAAATGGAAGGCATGTCCTTTTTTGCTTTGAGAGCCCTTATCTTGTGGTGCTACTGAAAGATAAAATGCTGTATTTTTAAGCATACAGCCTACTCTACTATAAAACCATCATTGCTTAAAAGTCCACCTTCACATTTCTTCCAATTCCCATGCAAAATTGGAAGCAGGACTAACTGAGGAATTAGCAATGAATGATATGGCCCACTTGGAAGAAAATAATCTGATTAAATTCCTTCCTTCACTATTGTGCACATATGTATAATTTATTAATATTTTAAAGACATAGTGCTGGTACTGCTCAGTGTTGAGAACTCCTTCAATTCTAAATTCTGTTATCTAATTTTCAATTATTTTGGCAATTCTTGCTCAAGGAAGAAAACACAGAATTTGTTATTCTTTATGATGCATAAAGATTATTTTATCACAGCTCTTTTTTACATATTCAATGTTCTTAGTATATTTGATGAGCTGTTCCATGTAATTAGGTTGACCAGAAAATTACAGTATTGTTTCTCATAGGGGTACTGTGCTACCTTGCAGACCTAATTGTCAGATGTAAGGTAATATGATGCACACCTTTAGTTTCTATTTTGAAGTAGATTTTTTTTTTTAAAGGAAAATAGCTACTCTCAATTAAAAAATGGTAA
Organism: Streptopelia decaocto; assembly: GCF_964273445.1. Taxonomy (NCBI): domain Eukaryota; kingdom Metazoa; phylum Chordata; class Aves; order Columbiformes; family Columbidae; genus Streptopelia; species Streptopelia decaocto. The sequence goes on along the minus strand of NC_138663.1, from coordinate 65,869,076 downwards.
CGATGAAGTACCAACCCCACCTCTGGTTAAGGCAGCTACACTGTTTAAAACTTCTGACTATTTCTAGCATTCAGTTTCCAGTTATTGAATCTTAGTATTTTTTTTTGACAGAACAACTTTTTTTTTTTTTTTTTTTTTTTTCCTGTGAAGGAACTTTAAAGCTGTGATGAATTTGCACAATAATGGAGTATTAAACATAAAACTTGGAAAAGCAATTGGATAATAGAGCATTTTTCTATATTCTTGGCAATGTTGTGATGATATCTCATGGCTAAAAGTTCCCACTGGCTAAACTGTAACAGAAATATGGTGCATATTTTTAATAGTAATAATAATTAACAGTGAAAAGCATGCATGTTGCACAAAACTTGGGAACAAGTAGCTTTTTTCCCCTTTTTATTTTCCTTTTTTTTTAAATAGAGGAATCATGGAACATATAAAAACACTTAAAACATAAACTATATATAAGCCATCTTTTGCTATAATAATTTAAGTTGCATTCAAAGGTAAGATGGTGTTGAAGTTGACTAGTCTGTTGTGGACCGGTATCAGTTACACATGAAAGCAGAAGAAAGGAAAAATGCTCTATTACTTTATCAGAATGGATAACCTGCAAGGAATGAAGGATTAGTTTTGTATTTTTGTAGTCCTGCTATCTCTGTGTGGTCCTGTGCTTTTAATTATTGTTCAAAGTCCTGTTCTGAAGATGAGAATAAAGTTTGCATTCATCTCTGTGGTGTGTGACCACAATAGAATCTGAATACATCAGAGATAAGATATATTAATACTTCTCCATTCTGCCACTGAAAGATAAGTACACAACCTGTATTTCACAATTAAGAAGGTTGTCTGTGCACAACCTTCCTTTGGCAGCTGTACTTAAAGCTGTGTTCTAGGGAGGTCCAGGCTGACTGTGGTCCTTTTTTCAGGCTCTTTGGAACTGTGGGCATGTTGCCAAAATTAAGTCCTTACTATGCAGTTCGGAGGTGGGAGATGTTTTTCATCAGGGTGTGTCATCCAAATCACAGTGGAATTACCTAAGATGATAGAAGTAGGACATTTGCTTTGCTGAAGTGCAAAGAAAGCATCACTTCAGACACTGGAGGCACAGGCATTTCTAAAGAAAGAATTTAGAAGAATTTTTTATTTGGGAAAATGCTGTGCAATGTGAAAAGCAGATGCTGTTTGTCAGCATCCCTTTAGTGACACACTGTTCGCATGCTGTGTGTTCTATCTATTCCATTTCCATAGTAGTAGTTGCTTTTATGTTCTCAGGTCAGAGAGCATGTCTCCGCACAACTGGAAATTATCTAGTAGGTAATTGCACTCCTAAAATAAAAGTAATATATATTTAGACGTTTGGCATATTATTTTTTGATGTTTTGATCTTTTGTTGTCTCAGTTTCTAAAATTTCACAAGAATTTATTTTAATTTATCTCTCTTATCCAGCTGTTTAATTTTTAGTCTACAATAATGGTCCTTGGATAGCTGTACAACTGATGTGACAGGAACAGCTGGAGATGTAACTTTCTGCATGTCGTGAAAGCTCATGCAATTCAGAATAGGATACTTCTCACTCTCAGATCTTTCTTCACCTTTTTAAGCTTAAAGAATCATCTTCAGATTTATTCACTTTTCTCCATACATGAGTTTTGAAGTTAGGAAAAGCAACTTTTTAATTCTGAAATCTGAGGGACTCAGACCCTCTTTTCTTCCCCTCCCATGTAACTTTTTTCAAGTGGACGTGTATTTGAGCCCACTGCCAAGATGTGACTGGGTGTCTTCAACTGTGGACTGTTTTTACCAGTTTCCTCTCAAAGAAGTTAAATTATGTTTTTGGAGTTGTGTTTTTTCTATATATGTTCTTAGTAGGTACTTTCATAGCCAAGCAGAGATTACAGAATAATTCAGTATTACAGCAATATAGGATATGTGCAAGAATAAGTGTTCTCAAATACCACCTCACTTAAAGTGCCACACGTGAATTTACAAGAAGGACAGTGTGTGTCTTACCCTCTTGGTTCTGCTCAGCCTGGGAATTGCAGGAAAAGATAATTCTGAGAAGGGCTTGGAAGATGTGGGACATGTTATAAACCTCTCCAGAGGTATAGTCAGAAGTCATGTTTCTTTCTTATTCAGATGTTTGTGTACTTGTACAATGGCTCAATCCAAGCAGCTCACTTCGGCCAAATAGATATGGACCTCCTCTTCCAGAGTAGTGAAGTATCTGGTTGCCTCTCCAGCCATATACTGTTTGGTGAATGCATGACCAGAGTCCCCAGTGACCACTCTGCATACTTCAGATATGGAGATTTTTCAGGAGCAAGCTGCTCCTATCACTTAAATTGTACAAAAGCATCCTAAGATATTGAAAAGGTGTCTGCAACGATGTTGCACTGGTGACAAGACAGAAACTTGCTTTGTCCAGAGCTCATGAGAAGGACTGGCAGCCACAATATCTTGTAATTATGATGCAGTTCTTGAATCAACACATTCAAGGTGGCTGAAATGGAAACAGGGAAAAATATACCACAGCTACCTTAAATAAGGCAGCTGAGATTGTTCCCTGTGGAGGAAAATCAAGGACACTGAAGAACAGTCTTGTTTTTCATGACAGGTACTGGTAAGAGCACTGAGAGACAGGTGGAGGGTGTTGGATCTCCTCCCTGTCATATTTGTAAATGCTCAGACTGGTCTTGAGTCTTAGAAGCTTATCATAGCTTATTCTTATTAAGGCAGTATGTAGCACTATGATTGTTATCTCTGATCCTTGATTGAGGGTAGTAAGATAAGCTCTGATTTTCTTATGGGCAGAGTATGTGGTAAAATTAAAGCAAATTCAACCTCATGATGAGCTGCTTTTCTAACATGTATAGCAGCATAACTGAATGAATCTCTAAAGTATTGGTTTGTGGAGTCTCCTTCTCTGGAGACATTCAAAACCCACCTGAAACACATTCCTGTGTAGCCTCATCTAGGTGTTCCTGCTCCGGCAGGGGGATTGGAGTAGATGATCTTTTGAGGTCCCTTTCAATCCCTAACATTCTGTGATTGTTTGATTACCTCTGAAGAAGGTGGCAACTTGAGTAGTAAGTAGCAGAGATGGACCAGAAAAGTAGTTTCATTGATGTGTCTCAGGAAAAATGCTGAGGATGGAGTAGGTAATAAAAGCGACATGAGGATGCTGGTCCAGCTTGTACCAAGGGTATCCTGTGTGCCGACAGCTTCTTTTTCCTTCTTCTGAGGATGGACACAGCAAACATTGGAAGAAGGTTCAGTGGGCTGGGCTGCCTGCTGTCTGCTTTGAAAAAGCTTACAGCTCTGCTACAGAGATGATGCCAGAGATAATGCCTGAAGTCTTTAGATGGCCTTATGATCAGCATCCTGGAAAGAGCATCTCAGTGTAGTACATTCCCCTCCTTAGGTTTAACATCAGTATGTTCAAGATAAACTGGCTGCCTCACCTGATTTAAAACCTGTTGAATAGGTAGAAGCCATATCTGTTTAACTGTCAACAAAAAATAAGCATGCTCCTAATCCTGTAAGCAGATGGAAAAGTGGAAGAGTTCTAGAGACCAGCAGTACGGAAGGCTGGTGATGAGAAATTACCAATTATGCTGTGCTTCAGACATCATTTGAGAAGAATAGCAGAGAAGAATGCATACTACCCTTCCTTTGGACATGTACCTTAGAGGCAGATAGAGAACATCTTGAGCCCCATGAAAAGTCTGGCTAGACTACTTAGATTTGAGTAAATCCCTTTTGTGAATGCAGGTACAGATAAGTAGAAGAATATTAATGATATTCCTCCACTCTGGTCTATTTGGTGTCAGTGGTGCATGACCAGAGACTCTCAAGTTCTCTGTTGAGTAGGGGAGAAACAATTACCTTTTTTTTTTCCCAAGAGGGATTGTTTGTTTTGTGTTTGGTGGTGGGTTTTTTGTGTTTTGTTTGTTTGTTTGGGGTTTTTGTTTGTTTTTGTTTGTTTGCCTTTTTGTTGTTGTTGGATGGGTTTTTTTGTTTGGTTTTGGTTTTGTTTTGTTTTTTGTTTTTTAGTTTTTTTTCAGAAAATAACACCATACATGGCAAACATACTTGTAAAAGTACCTTCTCAGGAAATACACAAGTATAGCCTTTACAGACAGAGAAACAATCTACTAAATTTTCTTGTCATTACCACTCACAGGCATCAACATAATGCAAATGGCCTTGTGCCAAATTTATGCAAAATCCTGCTTGTGGCCCTTGTCATCACTACACATTTCTACTCACTTCACAGCTGTGTAAGAACACTTAACAATCTTACAAGATAAGTAGTGTTCTCAGTATTTTGAAAAGCACTATATAACTCTACTTTTCTCATGAAATAATTAGTCATATGGACCAAGTATGACTACGATACAAAATCTTATATTTTCACCATGTCTATTGAAAATACCAGTTTCTGGATAGCTTTTTGGATTTGTCTTTTAGGAGTTTGAAGGGAGCGGGTGGCTAAACTGTGCCTGTGTGTGTGTGTGCACATATATAATTTGTTGTTAGGTTAACTTATATCACAATTCATACTCTATGGGCACCAAGATATTTTTATGTCCCATAATATTAACTTTCTAACAGTATTCACATTCCTACATTTAGCGTTAGCATGTGGTGTAAGGACAATACTATTTTAAGACAAATAATGAAAAAGTGGAATAGATACTGTATTGTTTCTCCTGTATTTCTCGCTTGTTGGTTTGAAACCGATAACTACTTTGTACGGTTGAACAAGTTGTTTCAGCTTTCTATCGGTCCAGTGGAGAGCTACCAAGATGATGAGGGGCCTAGAGCACCTTTCTTATGAGCAGAGACTGAAAGAGCTGGGTCTGTTCAGCCTGGAGAAGGCTGAGAAGCGATCTTATCAATGTTTATAAATATCTCAAGAGTGGATGTAAAGAGGATGAGACTAGATTCTTCTCAGTGGTGCCCAGTGATAGGATGAGGGGTAACGGGCGCAGACTGAAGCACAGGAGGTTCCATCTGAATATGAGGAGAAACTTGTTTACTTTGAGGGTGCCAGAGCACTGAACAGGCTGCCCAGAGAGGTTGTGGAGTCTCCTTCTCTGGAGACATTCAAAACCCGCCTGGACACATTCCTGTGTGATCTGCTCTGGGTGAACCTGCTTTAGCAGGTGGGTTGGACTGGATGATCCCCATAGGTCCCTTCCAACCCCAACCATTCTGTGATTCCTCAGTGAGCAGTCTGAAGCGTGCTAGTTTTTTGAATTCACATCAACAGAAATATCACCTGGACTTTTGTGTCCTCCTGTCTCTGCACTCTGAGCTCCTCGAGCAAAGTGCTGTCCACTCATGTACTTTCAGCCGTGTTTGAGGCCTTGTGGAGAAAGGCTTTCATCATGCATAATTAAATGTTGCTAATATGGGGCAAAAAATTTGGGAAAAGAGAGTTATCTACCCAGCTGCACCTTATAGCTTGTTAAAACAGAAACCACAGCATTATTGTTTGCAGTAAGCATCTAGTCAAATAAGTTATGTGTGTATCTTCCATGAGAAGCTAGCAATAGTTTAGATTAGTTTAGCAAGCAGATGATGGGGAGTTTTAGTAGACTAAGCTGTCATTTCAACAGTTTATTTTTAGTATGTAGGTAGTCAAGATGCAGTTTCTGTTGTGCCTTTTTAACTGAGGGTGTGACTCTGTTGAATGAACTTTCACCTGTCCTTCCTTTGAGATGAGAAATAATAAAACGAAATATATGAACTGGTAACATCAGAAAGTAGCATTGAATTATGTTCTGTATTAGGAAGAGAAGCTTCTAGTAATTTTGTTTGTATTTGGTAAGTGAGACAAAATGCAATTAAGCCAACTCTTACTTTCTTTTCTGCTGGTACAGGAGATCCATCGTCGATTTGAAAATGCTCCTGACACAGCCAAGACAAAGGCTCTGCAAACTGTTATTGAGATGAAGGTAAATGATTGCATGTAGGCGTCAGTATCATTTGTTCTTTGGAAAATGGGTTTTCATATGAAAGGCAGCTCTGCCAAATACCGTACAGTTCTGTCAGTTTTCTAGTTTAAAATAAGTATATTTATTTTATACCAAAATTAGCAATTTGCAGACTCAAAACCCTCTTAAAGAATGGGTCATATAGGTAGAAAGATGTCTGTGTATGATTATAAAGCTAACTTTTCTGGATGAAATTGTGATTGAATTCTTAAACCATTAACTCAAGTAGCTAATGGAACAATGGCAATTTGCCAAGAGCTCAGGAGCCACAAGTGGAGTGTGTGGTTTACACAACTTTATGCAGTTGTATTTCATATTGTGTGGTCGATAAAGTACATCAGCCAGGGTTTGGACAAATACAGTTTAAAAATTGGAAACTGTCTTTGCCAAATGTTGTGTTCCATTTTTGTATCTTCCCTTTCTTCTTCCTCCTTTACCTGTGCCTTTTTCTTTTATTTTCCTTCCTTTTTTCCCTTCCAACTATTTCCACTTCATCTCAATGTTTTCTATAGTCATTTCCCATCTTTCTACTCTGGAGTCTTTCATTTACCATCTTCCTTTTATTAGTCATCTTTGTGGTCCATAGTAATGAAATCTAATTGATCATCTGGTAAACAATAAGCCATCTTTACTATCAAAAGAGAAACACCAGTATTTCTGGGAAATGGTGTGAGTGCTGAAACAAAATACTGTTGTGAATTACAACATAGCATTTCACCGTACCACCTTTCTAATTTCTTGTTGCAAAAGTCTGCTTTATTGATTTATTTTTTTTTTACTCCAATGGTATTTTAACAGATGATCTAAATATCTGTTTCTTCTAATGGTTTTCAGGATTCAAAAATTTCTTCTATGGAGCGTGGTCTCCGGGATTTGGAAGAAGAGATTCAGATGTTGAAGTCAAATGGAGCTCTGAGCACAGAGGAACGTGAAGAGGAAATGAAGCAAATGGAGGTGTACCGTAGTCATTCCAAATTCATGAAAAATAAGGTATTGAGAATACAAATGACAGTACTAAGGTGAACTGAGCTTAGCAAACAGATGAGAGAAGCTTTCGTGTTTCAGTAAGAAGTTACAGTTTTGGTTCCCATTCAGGTGCTCAGAAACAGAATTTATTTGTATTCTGCCATGAAGCCACTAAAATAATTTTAAAACATTTCAGAGAATTTTAAATTCAAATTTGACAAGATTATAACACAGGTTCAGTAAGGTAAATGGCCCGAATTCTGCTTTGCTTTCACACATTTCTTTTATTTCAGAAGGATTTTGTGTTTATCTTTAGACTGTTGCTAGTCCATTATAGTTGTCAGTTTTATTTGGTCGAGAGTCTTTTCAAATGTCATCTATTGAAAAAAATATTGTTTCTTTTTGCAGCTGTTGTACTATAACTTGTAGGCCTTTTGATTATGTAAAGATCATGAACTGTCACTATAATGGCTTTCGATTACACTCTCCTTCCAGTAGTGGAGTCAGACTGAGAGTAGATTCTACAACAGTGGCGGTAACAACATGAATTAATGCCATTGGGAATACAGGACAAATAGAACAATGAGATGTGTTCATCCTCAGGTGTAAAGATGGACACTGACTACTGAATTGTTTATAGCCGAAAGACAATTCATTCTTTGTTTCTCCCAAGGAAAAGTTTCTCAGTCCCTCAGTAGGCCCTAACATCTTCTCATGAAAATTCAGGCCACCTTGTACAGTAAATTTAAGAATAGTGTGAGCAGTCCTGCTTTTCTTAGTTAGCTTTTGCATACTCCCTGCGAGCAGTGTACAAATCACTGGAACAGAGGTTGAAAATTACTCTACTAGGTCCTGAACAATTGTAACCTATTGCATTTGTCCCGCTTGAAATTATTTGTTGAAAAAAGAATGCTGGAGAATGTTTCTTGGGGAAGTATTACTTGCCCTGAAGTAGAAACATGTAAAACTATGTGTTTATTTCACTTCCCTCATGCCAGCTCACTGATTTACCTCAAGATAACCACATCTGTTATTTTACACTTTTGCCCTGTATCCCGCTGAGTTGCTTCTAGGAATTGAAGGATATACCCCCTTCAAATTAGGAATAGATAGAAGGTTTTAGCACCTCTTCCTTCCATCCTTTCTTCTTTTTTTTTCTCCTTTCCTTCTTCTTTTCTTCTTTCCTTCTTCTTTTGTTAGCAACTCTTCCATTTCCCCTTGTCCTCTCCCTCTGTGGTCGTGTAGATCTATTCAGATTCTCACCTTCTGGATCTTTCCCACCTATTGTGTCTGCTCATTTATTTTCCTGCAGAAAATTTGCTTTTTTTTTTTGATAATTCTTCACTCATGACTCATAGCCAGCTCCAATCTTTATATCTTGCTGTCCTACCTTGTTTTGTAACTGTACATTTTTTTTTCCACTATCGTATCGTATAATCATCTGTGGCTGTATCTTGACAATTAACTTTATTTCTCTTAAACTGATAAACATCCCTTTTCCTGTCCTAATTTCTTCATGAATTCCAGTTGCAAAACTGTTGGGTGAGGTGCCCCATATTTGACATGTATAAACATAACCATGACTGTACATCTTTGTTTCATAATCAAACTCTTGTCTGGCAGCCTATATGAAATTACAGAGACATTAAACTTTTGAGAAGACTTAATGTAGAATGGAAGAGAAAATGAGTGACCAGTGTTGATCCTTCTGTTCAGTTCTTTTGTCACTTTTAGTTACTTGGATTGAAACAGGCCAACTAGGAGCTGACAAATGATAAATATTTAAAAGCATAACAATGTCGTGACAGGTAGAGCAACTGAAGGAAGAGCTAAGTGCCAAAGAGGCTCAAGGGGAGGACCTGAAAAAAAGAGTGGCTGGTCTCCAGGCCGAGGTCTCTGCAGTAAGATTTATTTTTTGTGTGCAGTGGCCATTCACTGGGGCTTGCGAGCTCTCTGGCTTTCGGGGTAGCTTTTCTTCTCTTACCTTCTTCATGACTCAATATAACAGTAGAACTAACAGCCTGCTCAGCCTTGTAGCTGCCTTTTTGTTCTCATGGTTTTGGTGTCCATAACATCACTCTTCAACTAAACATCTGTATTTGTTTTGTTACGGGTTTTTTAATGGTATGAGGTGTTTTAGCAATAGCTTATTCTTCTCTATTTAAGCAGATTTTCAGAAGTATTCAGCACCCATTTTGGGACCAGACTTTGAAAGAGATTTGAAACAAGTAGAACAAAAATAATTTGAAAACACTTGCCGAACCCTCTTAACATTGTTTCACAAAAAATAACAAAAGCTGGATGCTGAACGCTTTTTAAAACTGATTGTTTAATTTTAGCAGCATGATGTAGGTTATTGCTTTGCTGTGAAATTAGTGCATTTGCTGAGGAATCATAGTGTCTCACCGAGACGAGAGACATGAGCACGTAATGCTGTTTAAAATTCTCTTGCTACTTGGAATGGTTTGCACTGGATTCTTCCTAAAGAGTCTTAACACATTGGCAGTGTGGGCTTACAGCTTTGAAAGTGGGATTCTAGAGAGAACAATCTTGGGGTGCAACTGGGGAATTTTAATGTAATGAAATGTGGTTGTGTTAGATGATGGCATTTCACCAGAACACAAGTGCTTAGGGTAAACATCTCTTGTGATATGACCCCAAAAAGAATTTATCTTTTCGAAGAAAGAACAAATTGATTTGAGAAAGTTTTACCGTCATTCAACCTACCTACTAGTTGAAAAAGTTTATCATCTGAAATTTTTAAGGAGGCTTGCTTGGTTTTTTTGGATACTCCAGCAAACACAACTAGCAGAAAATAGTTCATATCTTCTCAGCTATTCTGCTGTGCCGAGCAACGTTGTGCAACTGGTTGTATTGGCCAGTAGCCCCCAGCACATATAGTACTGCTAACATCAGTACTTCTGTATCTAATTTAAATAGGTGGTGAAATCATTATGTGGACATAGTTGCTTTTAGTAAAAATATGAAAAAAAAAAACCAAAACTAGTATGTTTTAATTAAATGAACAATAAACTGTTGAACAGTTCTATAAATTACATTCTTCTTGTCCTCCTTCCCATTACTGCATTTTAAAAAATTTGTATGAATGAGGTTTTTTGAAATACGTGTCCTCCTTCCTCCAGTCCCCTTCTTCCTTATCTCCTCATATATACAGTTTCACAGTAGAACACAGGAGTCCTTGATGACATCTGTTGATGCAATTTTAATGCTCTTCAGTAAAGAGCTTCCTTTCTTTAATTGCCCATTACTGAAACAGTGTTGTCATGATAAAACTACATTTACCCAAGCTTTTCCTCTCAGTTATTTCTACTAGTACATGCATTTATTATAAATAAAAATAAAAATTTTAAACCCCCCACCTTACAGCTTAAATCAGTTTGATTTTTTTTCAACACATTCCCAAAAATGGAGGATGACCTGGACAATTTTTTTTTAGTTTGTGATGTCCTTGAATTTCTGTTTTGAAGCACTGGGCAACATACTTCTGGGATTGAGATTTTTTTTTTAAATGTCACAAGCAAAATTGTGCAAGTTATAAAAACCTGTTTAGTTTTTAGAGATATGTCCACCTCTGGTATATAATATAAAAGTAAAATATTTCTATTTTATTCTGTGAGATGTATCGGAGACAAACTAGAAAGTTGGTTATAAACTTGGATGTAAGTCTACTTTTAGAATTCCCTGTCATCTTTAATTAGAATTATTATTTTTCTTCAGATTTACATCAAAATTGTCCTGGGTGATGATTGCACTTAGAATGTGATTTCACCTAGTTTCAATGCTTTACTTTTAACATTTCTTAATTTTATCTTTTAAAATTATAATCCAATCTACATTTGTGAAAATAAATTGGCATTTCCGTACTGATTTAATTCTCTAAATTAAACCTAGGAAATTGCTCTCAGCAACCTGCAATTCCACAAACAGTTTTCATGTTGTTTTGATGTATATTTGCATCTGCTTTAAGAAGCTTCCATAAATTAAAATGCATTTCTTAGAAGAATGAAATGCTGGGTTTGTAAATAGTGGGACAAGTAAAGGTGTCTTTACGTACTCTGTAAGCATGAGTCTGGGTTGACAGGTGGAGAGATGGACAGAAACGCCTTGGTTTGACATTTCAAAGTAAATGTCTTGCTTCTGAGAGACACCTGTAGGTATCTTATCTTTTCTGATACTACAGGATGAGAATACTTTCTCATTACATTTCTGCTTCATCTTCATTAAAAACTTATCCCTGCTAAGTAACTGGTTTGGGTCTGTCCTTTGAAAGACGGCTACAAACAGACTGACTCTGTTAAAAAGAACATCTCTTGAAAAATTGATGCTATTGCTCCCTCTCTCTTTTTCTTTGTATCTTTTGCTCATGACACAAGTTTTTACTGACCTTCCGTTCAAGATAACTGAAGGCTTCACAGTTCCGTGGGATAAGTTAAGAATATCATACCGTTTGTTGGTAGTTATATGAATTTATAGTTATTCTTGTAAGGAAGGTATAAATTATGTTTTTCCTTTGCCCATCTTTTCTTTCTTTTTCAGATTGGTCAGGTGAAACAGGAGCTGTCACGCAAAGACACCGAGTTGCTGGCCTTGCAGACAAAGCTGGAGACCCTCACAAATCAGTTCTCCGACAGCAAGCAGCATATTGAAGTTCTGAAAGAGTCTCTTACAGCTAAAGAGCAAAGAGCTGCCATCCTGCAGACAGAGGTGAAATGGGCAATTCTGTACTTACTGGCTTTCCGTAGAGAAAGAGATAAAAAAAACATTATTTATTTTCCTACTGCTTAGATTATACAATTCCATAACTATTCGATCCTACCTGTTCTGGGCACGTTGTATCTTTGATTGTGTGTTTGATTCTCTAGGACAGGGGACTGATCATAAAGACGAATATCTGTGTATAAGCGCACACATGTTCCTGTGGATGGATATGCACTTGCGCAACATGTTCCACTAACATGCAGTCACTAATATTATTTTTCCTAGGTGCAGCTAAATTAGAAGTTGCAATGCCTGAGCTGGGGGGATATATTTCCAGTGACCTTGTAGCTAAAAGAGAGCAGAGAATGGCAGAAAATTCAGTAGTGTACAGCTTGCTGAGGCTTCACTGCAAATGTCAGCATGTATGGGAACTCTTGCATGTAAACCTGTGCCTACACCTGAAATACAGGCTTTCATGTTTTATTATGCATATTCCAAGATTAAGGAAAAATATTCTCAAAACTGTGTGTAGATAACAAATGCTTAATAAATTCCCATTTTCTGTAAGACACAACTGTATATCTGAGCATCAAATGGATAATAAGTGTAGCGTAAATTTACTCCTTCTGGACATTCTTCAAGAACAAGGATGAAATGTGTGAAGACAGCATTTCAGTCCCCTGGCTTGGAAAAGTGTAGTGTTAGTGGAAGTCCAAAAGATGGCGGTCATGCATCAAAAAATAGCTCCAAAGGAGATATTAAATAGGAATGCAGAAAATTTGTGGATAACAATGGTAGAAGGATTCCACATTACAAGTGTGTGAGAGAATTTATTTGAATTTTTTATGCTCATGTAGCCACGTCCAGTGAATCTGTGGGTGCACATGGCCTTGTCCACATTCAGAAATCAAGTTAAATAGTAAATATTTTTGATGTTCTAAGATGGCTTTTCTGATTATTCTCAGATTTGTGTAGAACTTGATATTGCAGAATCAGAAGAGCAGAGTTGTAGACATGACAGTGAAAAACTCTGAGTGACAGAAGTCTTGCAGTAAGAGAAAATATCTTTAGTTATTAGATTTAACTGACATGGAAATGGAAGGAAATTCAGACAGGGCTCTCAAGTTTATCTGCAGGTCCGAAATAAAGGTGGAAATTTTAAACTCTAAGTACAAATTGAGATTTATAGCTCTGTGTTAAACTTGATTTTATTAACAGATAATTTCAGATGAGTGAATAATTTGAGGTGATTGAAGAGGGAAGAGATAGCAGGTGTAGAGGTGTTAAGTTTCTCTGGAACAAAAAGAGAAAGGTCGTGTTTGGGTTTTGTTTGTTTTTGTTTTGTTTTGTTTTTTAATAAATGCAGTTAAAAACTTGCCTTCCTAGTTTCCTATTGGACAGAAAGAAAATAGTTTAAGTGACCAATTTTAGTTGTGACTTAATTCTACAAGCTAGAAACTTCAATTTTTAGTTTTATTTTACATTGATTTGTTTGGATTATTCACTTGAGACAATTTTCATTTGTATTAGTATAACTGTCAAAGTGTGCTAGTTACAATCATAAACTTCTGGGTAAATGTGTTCATTCTTTTTTACTAGTCAGGAATGTACCCTAGATTCATACATATTTATTTCAAAAAATATTTACATTTCAAAATGTCATTGGAAATAGATACGAGGTAAATAAACATTTTAAAATGTAAATTTCAGGGTTTGATCCATTACAGTGATTGAAACCAATATAATATTAAATCACTGTGCAACATTGTGACAAACCCACACAGCTAGAAATACATTTCTATTCTTACTTTTAAATAATAAAAATTAGTACTTTTCTGCCCATGAGATGAAGGTTTTGAAATAATGTACTTAATTAACAATTTAAGAGACTTCAGTAGATGGTCATAATTTCACCTGTTACGGTAAGTAAACATGTTTATTCAAATAAAATGTATGTAATTTAGACAAGATATTTTAAAAGAAAAAGACTTTTTATACACCATGGATAGATATTGTTGATTGTCATTCAAAACATTTTGATTTATTTTACCTGAAGAAAAAGTAGTTTTTTAATACAGAAAATTATTCCATTCTCTAACTTGTAATATTACTAAGTAATCATTGAGAATATTTGTTCTTCACTGGGTTCTTCCATTTGAGATTCTTATGTAGTGCCACAATACAAAACCAAATTGAATTCCTCCCCCAACACATGTAAACTCTCTGTCTCTCTCTACCCACCCTTTTTTTACTAGTAAAAGAGAGAAATTTTGTAATTGCTGCTTTTAGATTATTCACTTAGTTTGCTTCCAGATACTATAAGCAAAATGTAACTGCGGTAACAGTGCAGGATTATTTTCTGTCTTTCAGTGAGGAGTTGCTGTGGAGTTATAACATTAATGATACTGTTTTAGAATGATGGTTTTATGATAGATTTAATGGATTCAGTAGAGTCTAGCATGTTCTCCACAGTAAGATGCAGCAATTGTGTCTGGATTTAACATATAGGAAGCACTGTTGATTATCAGGCTCATCCATTGTATCAGAGTAAGTAAAATGTAGAACGATCTGTTTATGTCCCTGAGAATTTTTATGTAATTCCAATAAGATATTTATACCTTTTGAAAGATAGTCAAATCTTTTTCATCCTTGTTGATGATGTTGACAGACAGCTCAACAATGAAATCAGCATACACCGTTACCTTTCATCTGTCTTCACAAGTGATCCTCTCAACTGTAACACTGGAACACATTGATAAAATAGAGCAATGGGATGTTTGTCATTGCATCCTGTGATGCATTTGTTTTTTTTTTTAAGGAAAAGGTATGTTTCCATACAAGAGTTTTCACTAGGAATAGGATAGGAATATGAGATCCAGCCTGGCCTCGCTGTTAACAGTACAAGTCAATGTTAAAGCATAAGTAGCTTCCCTCCATGCACCTCAAGAGAGTTACGAGGAAGGAGAGAGGTGCATTTTCTGTCATATATTGGCAGATATCTTCGTAAGGGATTGATATTTTAAAGTCATATTCGAATAAACATTTTGAGAGGAAGGAACGTAACTTCATAAGCCTCTGTCTTTTAGTCTTCTGTTACAGAAAACTGCAGGTAGGTGGAGAAAGGATGTTTTTATAAAATCTCAAAAATGGATTAGCCACCTGCCACACTAGAACTACGAAGAACAGTGAGCTGTTTGTGGGGTGTTTATCTTGAGGGCTATTGGGTGGAGAGGATATTGTGGTTAACTTTTCAATTTGTGAAAGAACCTTTAAAAACAGCTCTAAAAATGTACAATCTCTTTGTAAACAGAACAAATTTTTTTTTTTTTTTTTTTTTTTTTTTTTTTTTTTTTTTAATTAAGACTATATCCATATAAAGTTTGTGTTTTGCCAAATGAGCCTTTTAGCCTCAGTGCCAGGAGGTATGTGGCATCAATGGGAGGTTAAATTACTCAGTGAGAACATTCGCCTTTATTTTTGTATACTGCCCAAGCTGGCATGGTTCTGTGATTGGTCTGTTCCATATGGTAAATTCAGATTAATATTCAGTAGAAAAATGAATCCAATCCTTTGGAAATATTTTATTTGCTCCGAATGTCTCAGTAGAACATAAAATTCTCTAAAGGTCTGTCTTTTTTAGGGCTTATACTGGCATTTTGAAACTAGATTAGACTCTCTTAGGTAAGAGCCAGTGAGGAAGTGGCTCAGATTTAGTGAGGAGTGTGCGAGTGGGAGGTGATTGCCTGTACAAGACTTGTTAACGCCAGCTACATTGCGACCTGTGCTGACACCTGCAAACATTAAGCTCAGCTCACAAACCGAGTTCACCATGTTTATGTATTTAATACTAAGTGTGAGAGGTCGTGGAAGAACAGTTGAACTGATTTCTGACCTGAGGAGGCCATGGAAGCAGGACACGTGTCCTGCAGTGGGTTTATAACCCCAGTGAGAGCCCAACAGGCTCTGTGCAAAGCCAGGTGTGTGTACCTCTGCTGCATGGTGTAGTCATGTAATCTGGCCAAGTTGGGCAGATAACTGGGAGCTGTTGTGTTCATAAAGAGTTCACTCTCAGGTCTTCTACAGATCATACAGGATATTACTGCAATTTGTATACAAAGGTGAAGAGTCAACTCTAACATAGTTAATAGCAACGATAAACGTCAAAAATAGAGAATTAAGTCTTGTGAACAACCACTGTGGTCAAAGTCAGTCAGTGAACGTGGCTTTTAAGTCTTAATTACAGACTGTGCTATCAGGAAAACAGCTTAACTCTTACTTGTGTTTGCATGATGTGTTTGCAAGGTCATAATAGAATGTCACAGAACTGATCCTTTTTAAAATGTATTCATTTCAGGTACTTGGAGACTTCACATCTACAGTATGATAAAAGCAACATTTCACTTTGCATTCCTGATATAAGTTTGTCTGCATTTCTCAATTAACTTTAAATTCTGAGTGCTGATATACATAGAATTACTTCAACATCATCTGTAAAAAGTAGCTGGCTCTTGTTAGAAACCATAGCAAGCTCTAAACACCTATTTCAGGACTGATATTCTGTCTGTTCCTTTTGCTGCTGTTAATGTTGTCACACCAACACAGAATAAAAGTTTGTAATTTTACCATTTCAGAGAAATTAGGGCTTGGATTTAACACAGGGGAGATTGTACCTTCTGATCGAACTGAATGGAGTGTTAACTGAATGCAATATGGCTTGGTTCACTGATCTAAATCAACAGTTCAGCCATGGTTTTAGCAGGTGGCAGGTAGGTGGGAAGAATAACTCAGTCTCAGGAAGAGAGTAGAGCACTGTTTTTTCTAGGCATCACTTCCTAAACCTGAGTGAGAATCGCCAGTGTCATAATACCCTGATTGCTACTGTACAGTGGAGATGATGATAAAAACGAGAACAGAATGCATGTGCAACCCAAGTCCCGTTGACTCAAGCTCCTGAGTCAGTTCTGACTGGCATTGTGGACTTCTGAAAATTTTAGTGATTTCTCTAAGCTGTAAGTTGAGAATATTCTTAAAGCTAAGACTTTGATCTAATTACAGAATCCAACATTTTTAAAAAGGCTTAAGAAGAAATTTAAATATTATGTCATTTATTGTGTTTGTTCTAGTAGTCATTTGAGCTACTAATGTTCTAGTTTTTCTTAGAAATTTGAAATTCTACATGCTTAATGTAGGGCTACACGTATTAGAACAGAGTCGTGGAGTATTATTTACTGCTACTGCAAAATTCTGCAAAGACAAGTCAGTGATTCCCAACACAATTTTTCATATATGGTTCTTAGAGTGAAGAAATGTGTTATGTATGGTACCCAGCTGAAAAGAGGTACCTGTTGTACCTGTACCTAGGAAGGGTTGTTGTGTTGAAGGTGGGAACAAATGTGCTTATTTTGCTAAAGCTTCGTGGGATATTGGAAGGTACCTGCAGGCCAAGTTAGCAAGCCCATTGTTATACGAAGGGCCAGCAGTTGCCTGAGCTGGACTGTAAGATTTTACTTGCCATGCATAATTAAAGACATGGCAGTCTGTTACTGTGAAAGCAGTTAGGTTAACCCAGGGTTAAGACAACACTGTCCAAGACACTGAAGTCAGAAGGGGCGTCAGCACCACAGTAGCTGTTTGCCTGGTCATTTCCATGTGCAGAGAAAATCTTGAACTGACTTTGTTGAAGTTGGCATCACCTGACTCCCACAGCCCTCAATTCTTGTCAGTGTGGGAGGATGCCATACATAAACTGAGCTGACATGAATAAACAAGTGCAGTGTTCTGCCAGGAATAGTGCTAAGGTGATGATTGTGTGTCCTGCCAGCCTTTGAAAATATTCTTGAATGTGTTTGCTGTGGTTTCCTAGGCAGGGACCTCACACAAATAAAACCAGGAATGCAATTTACCCCAAACCGTAAGCTAATATAGAGTTCAAAGAGAATAATCAATCAGAAAATGGAAAGCATTCTGGGGATAAATTTCTGTTTGCAGATGTTCTCTTTTCACTTAATACTGTGCTGTAGGCATCTGGACTATCTCAAATATTTTGCAACACAACTGTTGAGAGTATGTGCGTTTGCTGGTGAGGGAGATTTTCAGTTTCCCTTCAAGAATGAACGAAAGTGACTCTTAGCTTTAATATTAGAAATATCCAGAGAAGAGCATACCTACTCAATCTATAAATCTGTGTGTTTTTTTAAAAAAAAGAAGACAAAACCTGATCCACCTGCTAAACTTTTTATTACAAACACTAGCAATCCTATAAATCATACTTGGGTAGTACCTGGTACTCTAATATCGCCTCAGAATATACTCCGTGCCCCACTTGCTGGGTGAGAGGTCAGGAATGTGATTTTAATAACGTATGTGTAAGTGAGAAGGCTCCAGACGTAGAGGTGGCAGCGGGATTGCAGTGCTGATGGGGAGAGCAGGGCAGTTCTTTTCCTCACTGGCAAGTGCTTATTGCTCAGCGTAAAAGGAGGCAGACAAAACAGCAAAGGATATTGTGGGTGTAACATACTGTAAATGTAGAGCCTTAGAGGCAACTTTTCCATTAGCAAATCGAAATAAAGTGGAGTTAAAATAACAAATTAAAATTAAATGTTGCTCAAAATACCATTAGCATAGGGAATACCTAAATTCTTTCCCTAGCTGGAGTGTCCAAGTCATCTTTTCACTTTGTGTCTCTGCTAGCCTATGCTGTGCAGAAGGACCAAGAAATTCATTGATCATCCTGTTTCCTCTGTGTGACTGGTGTCTTGTAATGGATTCAGCTAACAGGAACCAAATCTGATACTGTCAAATAAGATTAGCAGCCAAGCTGGCAGATTTGAGCTCTGTCTGAATGGCGAGCAGATAGGGGTCAGTGGGTTTCTTTTGGTATCTTGAGCAGGTTGGTGGTGTTGAATTTCGTATTCCACAATAGTCTTTGAGATTAGTCCGTGCTCTGTGGTGACCTTTTTCTTCTCATCAAATTTATATTCAGATAGCTCTGGTTCCTTCTCCCATTGCTTTTGTCTTGTGAGATCCATGTTTCATTTGTGTAAGAAAAACACAGAAGGAAAAGCAAAAGCTCTTCCTCATGCAGTTTTGAAGTCTGAGGATACCATAGAATTCCCAAAGTGTGTTTCTAAACTTACTGAGGTCATCGGAGCTCTAAGTATGTTTATGTGTCCAAATTGTACCCACAATACCCTGTATTGTGTCCCTTTTTCCATTTTATCTTTAATATAAAACTGCATCCTGCTGAAAACACATGTCACATTTAAACTCTTACATTGCTATTTAAGCCAAAATATTCTTAGCCATCCTAAGGTAACCCTCTTTCCATGTTTTGATCTGGAGTATCCGCAAAGACCTCTGCTTTCATTACCTCCGTGTTGAGGTAATATTCTAACTGAAACCTAGAATATAAGTTGACTGTTTGGTACTATGAATCAATGTTTGAATCTCTGAACTTTAGCAATGTTTCAAATAAAGGGGTTAGTTTTCCTGCATAGGAGAGAACTTGTCAACAACACACTGTATTGGCTTCTACTTTGATGAAAAAAATTCCAGACTTGTATCTTACAAGACTGAGTTAAGTCAGAAGTATGGTTTGAGATTTTCCAAGAAGGAGCATTGGTCTTGTATAATTTGGGAATAAAACATTTGATTGTTTTTACTGCTTAGTTTCCTACCTCTTGTGATAGGTGTTTTATCACAAGCTTAGGTATCTTCAAGTCTTAAAGTAAGGGATGTTAGTTTATTTTTAATCTGACAGCACTTAATCCCTTGTGGAAGTGTGGTTTAACTTTTCTAAAATGTCTCTCCTTCGGTGCTAAACAAACCCTGTTTCTGCATGTCTGAATATAGGTGGATGCATTGCGGTTACGCCTGGAAGAGAAGGAGACCATGCTAAATAAGAAGACAAAGCAGATTCAGGAGATGGCAGAGGAGAAGGGAACTCAAGCAGGGGAGATCCATGACCTCAAGGACATGTTAGAGGTGAAGGAACGCAAAGTTAATGTTCTTCAGAAGAAGGTAAGATTGTAGAGGTCTAAGTCAGATACATATCTCTGGTACATCTCAATTTCTAAGCCTGTCAAAAAGTCTGAACTACAGTTTACATTTTGGAGATTAATGATTGAGTCCCTTCATGTAACAGCAAGGTAGTGAATGATGAATTTCAGTTTGAAGTTTTAAAGAAAAAAACAGAAATAATTCAAAACAAAGTTTGTTCCCTTTCCATGGTTGCACGTGCTGCTTCTGCTTCCACTTCACTATTAACAATGACTGAAGCACTTGTAGGAATGCACATTCGAAAAATCAGTCCTTTCATACCCACACCTTAGCAAAGCCATGCTGATCTGAAGCACAGGGCACTGGTTAACTACGACTTCAGTAAGTGACTACATGAATGAGGGGTTGTATCAGTAACTAGGATGATTCCTCTGTCATTTACTGAGAAAAGTTTGGGAAGAACTTTGTATGACTTTCATTAGAAATGCTGGTTTATCATACATAATATTTCTTGAGAACTACTAGAATGGGATAACCAGGTTTCAGGCTATTCTGCATATCTTTCTGGATAAGAAAATGTAGACCTTGTCAGTGAAATGGGGGAGGTCTGGATAAGAAAAAGTAGACCCTGTCAGAGAAATCAGAGAGGTTTCCCAGAGGGCATAGAGTCCAGTGAATGTCATTATGGATGATCATTTGCAAATAGCACACAGTGTTTCCCACATGGCTGCTGCAAACAGTAATAAGGGAAAAATGCATGCATCACAATACATTTTAATTCACAGAATTTTTTTCTCTGTATTTTTAGAGAAGCTGCTCTTGGAGCTTGTATTCAGTGTATTAGGCTGTGAATGTATTGTGGGTTTTTTTTTTTCTAGATCTTTAAGCACTTCTGTGGAATTCCTGTAATTTTAATAGTTCAGAATATTGATTAATTTCTGATGCCTGGCCAATGCCTTTTCTTCTAGTATACAGCTAGGAATCATGAGGGTTTAGGTCATGTTCAGTTCTATTACAGCAAACTTTGTGCAGGAATGGAAGATCAGCCACGGAGTTTAGCCATAAATAAGTCGTTAAGAATTCTACAACAGAGCCCTAATTTCCAGTCTTCATAGTCTCATTTTTTGTCCGTTCATCTTTTTAGAAACACTTACAGATTTCTAATTTTGTGCTGTGCTTTCTCTTTGTTTTCAAAATTGGTCATGCTCACTCCAAACGTTGATTGAGATCCCAGCTAAATGTTTAACCAAGAAATAGGGAATCTGACATTTGTGTAAATGTTCAATGTCATTGTGGTCGTTTTGCTTCCATTTATTCTTACACCATTTTATCATGTTTTCTTATTTGTTCTACTTAACTATTTAGGGTGATCTTTCATTGGCTCATTTATGGGCAGTGCTAAAGATTCTCTCTTCACTAATTTTCTATATGTGTTTTCTTGAGAACACTGTAATGAATATTAAAACAGTTTCAGCTTGTTTCTTTCTTTCAGACTGGAAAGTAAGGGCCCAGGCTTTTAGATGTAAAGGTTTTGAAGTCTTATTCTCCTAAATAGCTCAACAGAGGATAACAGTACCGTAATGAACTGCAATTTGACTTGTTATGTAAACTTGTATTTGAGCTTCTTAAACAAAGAAACATATAACCTATCTATAGAAAAATCTCTCTCCTCATAGGCAGAGATTTGAATTTGCTTCAGTCTTTAAGTTGTTAAAACCATTTTCTTTAGCATGAGCAGTTAAATTGTGAGGTTTTTAAATTCAAAGATGATTTTTTCTATTTCTATAACTAGCAAACCTAGAATATTTTCATGGAGAATCCAGGTGACTATACTTTTATCTGAGGTTTGTGGTGCCATATGGAATTCCTTTTTATTTTTTGTATGGCCTAGGTTAAATGGGCACAAATTCAGTCCTTGAAAGTTTTAGGATTGATGTCTTTAACTGAATTTTTTAGTTGATTCTGCAGATCTGGAGCTGAAGTCTAGGTCTGGGATTTTCTATAGATAGGGCTTTGTGTTTTCTTGTTCTTTGTAGCATTTTTCTGCAGAAAAGCAAACCTCGAGAAAATACCTAAGGAAGGACAGGCCTGATTTTTCTCTATATGCTGTGGGAGTTAGGAGAACTTGCATAAAATCTGTTTTAGGAGCTAGAGAAAATTCAGAAGTTCTTATTTTTATCTGATATTTCTGTAATTGAAACAAACATTATTTTAAATGCACCCTTTACTATTGGGTCTCTGTTTAGAGTCATTGACGCCGACCACTTAATAGTTCATTTTATGAACCATTAAGATCATTGTATTGACTAAAGGCGGTGAACAAGAAAATATACCTTCTAATCATTCTAAAATCCAGATGAAGAAAGTAATGAAAATTTACTGGCCAAGCAGTAATAATAAAAGGCACAGAAGAAGATTATGTGCAACAAAAATCTGAAAAATTAAAATTACAATTGGCATCACTAATGATGCCCAGTTGGCACCAAAACACATGTTCTAGGTTACGGAGGAAACCACATGGTTCAACATTTTAAATTCTGGAATCTTTCCAGTTCTAAGCTCCTACAGTGATGCTGCTTTGATAGCACCTTTATTCGAGACAACAGAAATAGGGCAAATGCTAGAAACGTGGAGCCTACATAAATGAGTTTTAGCTCTATGTCTGAAAATTTGATGCAAAAGCTTACTTGTATAGAGCTTCAGGATTTTTTTTTTGTGTGATTTCATTGAAAATAAATATTGCATAAAGTCTCATTTTAAGTTTTTAGAACTCCAGATGAGGGATGAATGTCAGAAAATAAAATAGGGACCATGATGGGCAAACTTGAAAACTGAACCTGCTTCGTTATTCTCTTTGCCTCATCTGTCTGTCTGTGCTGGTATACCGGGATAAAAAGGAACAGACAAAAATTCAATACTTTGCAATCAAAGCATTTTAGAGAAATAGAAGTTGGGACAAAAAAAGGCAGTGAATCAATCACCCCTTGCTTTGGAGGGAGGTCGTGTTTTGTCTTGAGAAGAGGGGGTTAACACTCCCTTCATTGTGCAGAGCAGCTGCAGGCAAATAAAATGCAAGTTTTAGTGTCTGAACATAGCAGTGTTTTTTGGCAGCTCCTCATGCACTATCTGATAATTGACCTGTGATAAAGTAAAGGAGGAACACAGGTTTTTTTTTCTCTGTGGTTGTGCTGATGTTACTTGTTTAGCTAGTATTTAGGAAGACTTCAAATGCAATTTTCCTGGTCTTTTGGATAAGAAGTGTTGCTTTTCTCCAGAGGAAATAAATACCCTCTGCATTTCAGAAAGCTCAGAAATCAAAACAAATATCTCATGCTTAATGATAAGAAATACTGTGTGGCAGGAGAGAGGAACTGCAAGTGGAATTTATAACTCAGTTTAAAGTCAGTAGTGATCGTATTTACTGCAACAGCAGTGTTGGTTTTGTATTCGTAACTTTTAAATTGCAGTGTTTGTACTTTAAGGATTATTTTCTTTCCATTCCCTCATCTGTGAAGTAGATTCACCTCCTCAGGCAGCTCTTCTGCTCCAAACCTGAGGAGATGAGAGAGCACAGAGAAGGAACTACATTTTCAAACATTTAATTCAGTTTAGAGTAGTTTCATCTTCCCTGGTGTGACCTTGAACTCTCCTACTGAATGAATAAATGAATACATGATTTTCTTAAGAATTAATACAAAGCCAGATGGACTTTTAGATATCCCTTTGAGATTCTCTGCAATGACATTTGATGCTTAAAAATCCTATAGTATTAACTCTGGAGGTGGTGGCGCATTCAAATCTGCAGCATGTTTCTGAGTTCCTGGTTGTGCAAACTATACAGAAAAGAGCAAAGTAAGACTGTCCCAACAAAGATAGTCCTCATGTACATTTACAAAGCGAGTGAGCATATGCCTTCTTATTTAAGACTGAATAATTTTTTGCCTCTGTAATATACCTGTGGGCGAGCTTATTCTCTGCTTTTTTCATGCTCAAATCATGAACATTTAAGGAGGAGCACTGTGCAGTGCTCCAGGATCATATACTTTACTCATCAGCCCAACTCGCTGCAGGGAGGAAGGAGGAAGATATGCTGGGCTTTCTACTCAGCTGGGACAGATGAAATCGCTACTTTTCTTCAGGAACTCCATGGCTTAACACACAGTGTAAATACCAGAGTATTTCTGTAAATATCTGTCATAAAAAGCCATATTTGTGCTCCTTTTACTCCAGATGTCAAGGCGTGCCACTGAACTGGTCTCAAACCCAGTTCATAGATCTTAGACACCATAAAAAAGACCTAAAGTCCCCACGGGGTTTTGCCATCGTCTTTATTAAACCTGACAGACATGACCTCAAAGATGTGTCCTGGAAGGTCATGGAGGGCTTGGCTCTCCGTGTCCCTGAAGGGTTATTAGACCTCTTGTGCTACTGCCTTTTCTTTGATTCAAGCCTTTCTGTTATAGACTTGATAACTACCACTAAACATAACAACAAAGTTGAAGATTATAACTTTTAGAAATTTCCGGAAGCTGTTCTGTCCCATTTGGTACCCTGTGCCTCCAGGTTGCTAAAGTCCCTTCTCTTTTCAGGCGTATCCTCTCAGAATTGCTTTCCCATGTCAGATACAGGCATTATGTTCAGTTAGAGTAATAATAGGAAAAATTAGATAAGCTTTTAATCCTTGATCTCTATGAAAATACCACTAGATAAAATCTTGTGGTAGAAATGAAAGTGCCAAAGAAGACTGGAGAGGCTTCCTTGTGTGAGTTCAAATTCAGCATAATTATCCTGTGAGATTTTTTCATTTCTACTATTCAAGAAGGAGAATAGTTGTTTACATTTCCACATTGGAAAATGAGAACACAACACAGAATTTATTTTCATTTTACAGTTAGCCTTGACCACTTTGAAAACAGGATCCTTACCCTTCCATTTTGACTTTCCACTTCACTGAGAATTCATTGAGACTTTTTAGAGCAATTGCAGCCTAGCTCAGATGGCATAGTGTATCTTGTTTTTCTTTTATAAATGGACAGCTAATAAGACATTATTAGGGCAGGGGAATGTACTTCTGTTTCTTCATACCACTTTTCAGCTCCTTGCGAGTTTAGTTTTAAAGGTGGCTGATCACTATACAGATCTTGGAGTTTATTATACCAACTTTGGGTTCAGTGTCAGCAAGTTCCCTTCCTCCTCAGGAGAGGTTTTAGCTCATGGATTTAGTCTTGTTTGATTCTTTCTGAACCGTACACAAACATACATTTTTCTAATTTGGAAGATGGGTCCTAAAAGGTCCACAAGCTTAGCTTCGGACAGTCTTTTCAATGACAGATAGGCCATAGTTTACAGGTGCTGGTAGAGGTTACATTTGTTTTCCAGGGACTGACCCAAGGATTATCCTTTTCATCTTATTGCCTGATCCAGATCAGTCACGGCAGATGCCTTGTATTAATAGCTTGAAGTGCACTCCAGCATTCTCATTGTAAGGGCTTTTGGCTTCCAAAAGAGTACTCATTTCACAGATCTAAGTTGGCTGACGTTATAGCCTTCACTAATGAGTTCATAGCCTATAGTAAACAGTACATGACCCTTTGCATTAATTGGTAAAATTCCCTTTTGTCTGTTAGATACTTCATACTTAGTTATTAAAAGAAAATAAGTCACCTCCTGAGCATTCTTAACAGTATAATGAAGAGTTTGAATTGCTTTATAATATATAATTATATATCTATATTACTTTATAATAATAGATATATTATTATCTATATAACATATATTGTGTTATATATATAAAATTTATAATATAATATAATTGCTTTTTAAACCAGAAATCCAAGATTTAGTACAGTTGTCCTAAGCAGAGACTTGTATTGCTGAAGAACTCCAAGATGTTTTTGCACTGAACATCAATAGAGAAAGCATGAGACTTTCTATTCCTAAAGGTCAATGCTTTTATAGTTTTGTGGCAAGCTGTTTTCACAGAGTCATGCAAGGGTTGAGGTTGGAAGAGACCACCTTGTCCAAGCACTCTGCTTAAGCTGGGCCACCTACAGCCAGTTGCCTAGGACACTATCCAGCCAGCTTGTGAATAGGGCTGCAGAAGAACCACTTCTGTTAAACTTCAGAGCAGTGAAATCTGTGAGTGAATTTACTCATAGGTGCCTAACATGCACTTGATGATTGTTTAGTAAATTGTGTGGTACATCTAAATTAGTGGAGGAGGCATAAGCTTAATTTGAAAAATTGATTTTACAGCAAACAAATGTTATGCTATTACAGTAATTTTTAGTGCATAGTTATGGCTACCAATGCAGCAGCTATGTTAGAGGAACCTACTGGATTCAACATAGATTTTTTTTATGCCTGTCTGTATTATAAATCAGAACTTATAAATGGAGAATATGCTGCTTTATTTTATATAACCCCCTCTTTTCCTTGGAGTATTTTGTGAAACCACAATAAAAACAAAAACATCTGGATTATATGTACCTATATTCCCATATGTATGGTAATATTCTTTTAAAAAAATCAAACATTGTTCTGATGTGTGCAAAAGATAGCAAGCCAATTTCTTATTTTGAGATCTAATAATGCAAGGAACATTCACTTTATATTGATGTTATTAAAGAATCTTGCCTGTTGCCTTTAGTAACTGAAGTACTTTATTTTTTTCTTATGAAGTTATGAATATCAACTCCTCTTTTTAGAAAAGTAGATTCAAATGTAGGAAGAAAAACAGGACTGTGAGGTTAACAGTATTCGTTCTGCAGTTCAGCTATTGTAGCTGGCTAATGTAGGGTTTTCAACTGATACACATTGCTGTAATAGTGTCACGTAAGATTGATAGCAATAGCAACATTACAAGAAAACTCCATTGGAGTTTCTGGTAATATCTGTGCTCCAGCGTTCCAAAAAAATGAAACCACAGTTCAGCAAAGCTGTCATATACGGACAGAAGGAATCTTTTCGTTTTTAGTATCCCTTAAAGAGGAGCAGTCATTTTAATATTATGTCCTTCTTGTGCCTTGAGATAACCTCTTGATTGGCAAGACAGAACATTACTCATAGGTAGTGGGACTGACAAGTTCTGGTTTCTTGAAGGGATCTGGGAAAACAGCCAACTGTGGGGCCTCTTGGCTTCGTTATAAATTAAACGTGTAGTTCTTCTGGCAAGATAAAGCTAATAAGCTTTGTTGGTCTATTCACTGTCATACTAGAGAAATACAAAGTTCCCTGTGATTGAAGAGGCAGGAAAAGCAAGGGCGTATGCCATTTTTGAGGTCACTTACGTCAGTCTTCCTCACATGGCTTTTCATTGCTCTCTGGGTTGCAAGACTTCACAATTTCCAATGCTTTGGTCACCAGGCGTCCCCTGGGGGGATTGTCTGAGCTGTGTCTGGAACAGACATTAGCAGTCGCGTTAGCCAACTTAGAGATCTTCACTAGAATAAGGAAGGGGTAATTTTTCAGTTTAAATCAATAATATCCTGGATTCAAGAGTGAATTTTGAATCCACTAGGCTAGACAGTCTTCTAAGCTGGGTCTCTGTGCAATATTTTACGGTCATAAGGACTGTCGTAAACCACAAGTGTATGAATAGTTTTCAAACCAGTGAAAACTCTCCGGCAGGGGGATTGGACTAGATGATCTTTGAGGTCCCTTCCAATCTCTAACATTCTGTGATTCTGTGATTTCACTTATCCAGAGGATAAGAAAAATCGTCAGTGTGGAGTAGGGTCACCAGGAGAAACCGAGATCACCTTGTCCCAGAATACTGTGCATTTGGTAATTAGGATGCTCCTCTGCATGATGAAGGGCTTACGTGCCTTCTGGCAAAGATGGGTTGAGCATGGTTTTAAACACAGAAATTCTGGATAAAGGGAACCACTCCCTGTCCCTTCCCGCCTTTATTTTCGGTAGAGACTGGAGTGTCGATCTGCCCAAAACAGTCTGTGGTATAAAATGGGAAAGAATATAACCAAATGATGGTATTAATTCAATATATTGGGTTCTTATATTCATATATTTTTTGATTATAGGCCATGAAAGAGTTTTGAGAGTTTGATATTTTGTCACTTCTCGGTGTTCTCAACCTATTCTGTAAGAGCAGTGGTAGCTAAATATTGAATACACACACAAGAATACACACACTCTCTCTTTCTCTCTTGTTTTTTAGTATTTACCGTATGACTTCCAAATCCCTTCCTATTCCTCTCTCCATATCCTTTCTAGGATATTGAAACAGGACAATCACAATTGACTGGGCATGTTTTGCACTGGAATTAGAGGCATCCCTCCTTTCCAGAGCTCTCCCCCCCGGTGTTGGACAAAGTAGTGCAGTGTCTGAATCCAAATCTCATTTAGAATCTTTGTTTAAGTTGTACAGCCTTCTGCTTGAGTGATCCTAAATGATAATGTAAATGGAGTTTAATTTGCTGTGAGGATTTCGTTTATAGTCAAAATTAAATCCCATGTTCCCAAACTATCTGTTGGTCTTTTCTATTCCCTGATTTCCATTCTTGGGTATCTCAGTGCTGTGATAAGTTAAGCCTTTCCTTTTTTCATGTCTGTTTTTGCCACCCTTTTTTCTGTATTGAGAGTGTGATATGTAGCACTGTACTGTATCTAAGCAGGGATGTGTCGGTAGTTACAGTATCCATACTCTGGAGAACAAAAATCAGAATTTAAAGCAAGTCAGGAAAATAGCATCACTGTTCCTGAGTATATGAGATCAAGTTGTCATAGAATGAAGAGCGTTTGTTTCACAATAATAATCAATGAAACACTGTGCTTGGTTTATCCCAGTAAAGAAGTTTAATTCATAATATAGTAAGTTTTTCACTCGACACTTTTTTAATGTTATATAAATTCGTGAAGCTTGAGCTATTCTAAAAGCAATGTCACAACTTCCTAGTTTTATTCTGCTTCTTGCGAAACAGAATATAGATCTAAGTTAACATTTGTTGGTTCCATTTTTTCCCCTTGTTTTATCAGCTTTCCACAATTAAGTAGTTTTGGTTTTCCTTATTTTGAACATTTGGGAACCATCAGTATGAGATTATTCCAAATTATAGTATTTTGCATTTTTTCTGTAATGAACTTGCCTAAATCAAATCTGTGCACTTTTATTGTCAAAGTTGTTCCTGTGACTTGGAACAGGAGTGAGAAAATGTCCCCCAAATAATTGGGTTTTTTAATCCATTTGTATTCAGTAGGTCTTAGGAGTAAAACTGGAGAAAGCATAGTCACAGAGATTGCCTCATTTTGTCAGGACACAGCTGAAAGCAGAATTAACATGATGTTATCCTGCATGATTAGACCCGGATTTCAATAAAATGGATCTTATCCGTAATTCGATTGTGAAATAATTACCAGATGATTTCAATTATGGTTCTCAGGATAAGTGACATTTTAACATATATGAAATAAACGAGTAATTTATAAACTTAGTGTTTCATTGAAGAGGAGAAGCAGAATCAAAATGAATTTGTTTTGCTATTTATGATAGCAGTGTTCTGTTTTGAATTACTTGGGTGAATGAAAGCATTACACTCAAGCTGGAACCAACAAATTGTCTTAACAAACAACTTAGGTTGAAATCTTGGTGGTGGTGGATACATTATCTTACCTGATGAATACCAGCAGAAACAAGTACTCACCCAGTGAAGCTTTAAGATAAACGAGTGATAGAGATTTTTTAATGGATTATGTAGTTAACCATATGTACTTAACCTACTGGCTCACACATTGCTGAAACAGATCTCTTTTGAACTGCTTTTATACTTTTGTTATGTAATTTGCATTTTACATAAAGTAAAATAACCAATATCAGTGGGCTGGAAAGAGTGTCTCTCCCTGCACCCCTCACTTCAAAACCCCCTATTGTTTTCTCCAGAGCCCATGGTAGGATTTTACTATTCAAAGACTTCTTTTGACTAGGTTAGCCTATTGATATTGTTGAACTTCCTCAGAATGAAGCAATTTCTTAACTGAATTTAACTGTTTTACAGTTGTCTAAGGATGTGAGTTGTTACTAATATGTAATTTTTTCTGGGCAAAGGCTTTGGAACCTAAACAATATTTAAGAATATCTACATTGGCTCACCTGAAATGTGAATTTCAGGTCATCCACCAGCTCAAAAATCAGTCTTCAGTTTTGAGGCACTAAGATTTTTGTTGTTTTTTTTTTTTTCTTCCCTGATTTCAATTTATGCTGAAGTCTCCTTAGAAGCCTGTAAAGCAGGGCTGTCAAACTCATTTTCACCAGGGGCCACATCAGCCTCGCGGTTGCCTTCAAGGGGCCAAATGTGATTTTAAGACTGTATAACTGTAGGAGTAGTTACATTTATACAGTCCTAAAATTGCATTTTGCCTTTTGAAGGCAACCACAAGGCTGAATATGAGTTTGACAGCCCTGCTGTAAAGAAAATGCCTCTCAGTATCAGGTTTGAGAAATAGCAAACTTTAGCAATATCGTTGTGTTAGCAAGATTGAAGGAAATTCAAGGTATTAACAGCAGGACAGAAGGACTGCAAACATGACAGTAATATTCTTTTAAACATCTGGTTTAAATACGATTTGTTATAAGGAATATGACAGTACAGAAAAAAATCTTTACTATTCTGAAGAAACTATAATTACAATTCAGTTTATGGTGATAGTTCTGTGATTGTGACTGCATTGATCTGTCAGCAAATGGTGCTACCAGAGGATGATTAGGTATGGAAAGGAAAGGAGGACAAAAGGAAACAAAGGGATGGAAAAAATGTCCTTAGAGATTATTTGTGTAAAAGTAGCAGAACTATTTTTCTGACTGATACAAATATACTTGTGAGACACCCTTGTTTGAAAAAGCACTGAAAGAAGAATAGTTTTTTGGATCAGTGTCAGGATCGTTTGTTGCTCCTTCACCAAAGGTACAAAATAATTAACTGTCTACACAGGTTAAATCAATTTGCATTGTAGCAGCACTTGTTCCTGCATACCCTTTGTTTCTCAAGTCAACCTTATTGCATAAGAGTATGTACAAAGTTAGGTCAAGAATAAAGCATTAATTGCATTAGGTGTCCTGCGATTTTTTTTTAAGCTTTGTTTTTGCTGTGTGCAAGTTTCTTCCTTTTGAAGCAGTAGCAATGTCCCTGTTTGTGGCCCATACGTTCATTTAACAATTAAGGTTTTATTCTAAGTAGAAATAACAATAATAAATTTTGTGCTTTCTAAGCTGCATAGCAACAAAGTGCTTTATTTGTAAAACTGAACACTCTAGAACTTCATGCTAATTTCAAAGGACTTTTTGCAGACTGTAGATCATCAGAGTAAAAAATGACGAAAAGATTCTATCTTCTGAAAAAGAAAGCAGGTTTTTTTTAATTTCATGGGACCTGTTCTGAATTTTAACTGGATCTGAGTAGCAGTAGAGAAGTGTGACTGTGTAACATGTACCACCATACTGGAGTTTCCTCATCTCAGATTCCCTTTTTGTCCTGTCCTTCTCCATGCTCACCCCCCCTCCAGCCTTGTTCTCTTTTGTAATCTCTTTTGTGAACCAGCTGTATATTCCTCTATAGTCCATGGTCACTGAAGGAGTCTCCTGGTATAAGGTTCTCCACACCAGTTCAAGAATCTCGCTAAGTGAGGTTCAGCAACATCAGGGCGTTTACGAAGTGCATGATGGTATTCCAATGTGATGTTGCAAAGACAGTAATGTTCCAGATAAACACTGAAATACAGCAGCAGTATTAATCCTGTCTTGACTAGGTAGCAAAATTAGCATAAACTAAACAAATGTTTACCACTTAACTGAACAGTTCTCCATCTCTACACTGAAGCGCTAACTGGGACTCCAGAATTTTAAGTTCTGTGAGAAGAGAAACAGACATCACCACTGGTATCTTGCATTTCATGGTGTCTTTAATTTACTTTATGCTTAACAAACTTCACAAAATTAACTGATGTGCAAACTACTTGAAGGTGATTTTTAGTATGATGATTCAAGAACAAGAATAGAATCTCTGAATATAACCTGACAACAATTTAACTGTATTTATATTACTTGGTTGGGTCATAAAGTGGAAAGAGCATACTGAATGCAGCTGAACTTTGGAAGAAACTCTGACTTGGGTTTGCCAAAATGTTACTGAAAAAAGGGAAATTGTTTTGATCTATCCTGAATTTCAAAATCTCACTCTTGCAATGAGACATGGTATGCTTAAAGCTTCAGCATTCACGCAGCTTCAGCGCATTGTTGCTAGTCTTGGGAATATAACCTTTAAAATCAATAGCAAGAACATTATTTTCAGTCTCATTGATTCAATACAGTAATGGGAATTATATTCATTCATGTGACAGACCTTATTTCACCGGGGACTTTAAAAGCAGCGCCTTATATTGGAGGTTCAAGTGGAGCCAACACACGTACAAAAAGGTCAAATTTTGTTCCCATCCATGCAGTGGTGAGCTCTGCTGACCACCCCCTCCCTCTCCCTTCCCTGGAATTTGTTAACACTAAACTAAATGTAGATTTTTGCAATTCATGCAGGACTGTTGCAGCGGTACTGTTGGAAGATCTGTTGTAATGATGAGGTTTTCAGTGTGACATTTATAAAACTGGAGCTTAATCTTATCAAACTGACCAGTAATAGCTGCTTCTAGGCTTTCATTATGGTCTCCAAAATATGACTTTCAGAAACACAGTAATATTTACAAATCCAGTAGTATAGCTTTCTTGAACAGTCTCTCAGGACTTAGGATGACCTCTCATGAACACATTTTAGGAACAAAATTTCTTGAATTCAGATCCATTTCATTTTTTTAGGGTAAATGTCTTACCCCTTCTTCTGAAGCAACGTATTTTTTTCTGTCAGATACAACTATGTGATTGTGTCTGTCGTAACAGGTATGTTCTCATCCTGTTTCTGATGCCAGCCCACCTTTCTAAGCCTCTCAAATTCTGTGGGATTCTCTCAGAATCAAGTATGACTGCAGCCTATCTACTTTTTATCATGAGACTAGTATTCTTACATGGGAGGGAGGGAGCGGCGTGCCTCCAACTAGACAGAATTGTAACTGGTCTGTCATTACATACCTGCTTACTCGCCCACTCTCTCTTCTGCAATAGCTATTTTGTCCTCCTGTTAATATTCCTGACATGATCAGAATCACCTATGCCTATGATCGGTGAGCATCCATCACCTCCTTGTAGTCGTTGACCCTGGAGCTGATATGACCAATGGTGCCTTCACAAAACCCAGGATAAACTGTTTGGAAACCTCACAGCTTATGTGAAGTTTTTGTTTATTTGGATGGCTGTGCTGCAGAAATAGAACAGGAAACTTCTCAGTCCACCTGATTATTTAGATCCTTTTTACAGTACTGCTTCCACTTAATGAAAGCTAGGATGGAAAAAGGGGGATGCTTAGCAGTACCCTGAGATGTTCTTTTGAACATCTGCTCTCGTAATACGATCAAGGAATATTATTGAGTGTTAAATAGATTGTCTTCTGTATATAGAGTGTATATTATGATGGAGATGTCATGTGAGCAGTCAAAGCAATGTGGAGCTGCACTGGGGAAATCAAGTGCAGAGTATGAGCAAAGTCATTTTCACTTGCTTATAGAGAACAGTACAGTGGGAGATTTGTCTGCAGGTGAATAATATAGCCAGTTACGACATATTGGAGACATACTCCAACAGTGAAGTATGCAATGAACTTTCTCAAGTTGGAAAAGATTTTTAATTTAAAATAGACATTTTGCATTTTTTAAATATTTCCAAGCATGATATTTCTAAGCAGATTATTTCACATTTTTCTTACTGTCTCAAAATTAACCAAGTTAAAAGGTTTTTACGACTTTTAATTTCTTTTTTTTGCCCTACTTTTCTTCCTTTTAGAAGTCAAACAGAATAGACAGAAGAAAATTGGAAGTGGAAAATGAAACATAAATGCAGTTAATTCTGTCATGAAAAAGTCATCACCATAAAGCGTCAATCTTCGATTAAAAACAAATATTTTGAACGAGGAAAAAAGTTCTTTTCCAATAGTAGGGCAGATGAGAAGAAATTGAATGACCATTTTACAAACCCACTTAATATATCTTAATGTGGAAGCCACTGGTACATACCCTAGGATTGATGATGGTTCTGCAGAAGAACTTTTTGGTTGAAGCAAGATACAAAGGATCTACTAGTAACCTCTAACTAGAGGAATTTGGGAATATAGTGGCCTTGATGGGTCCTAAACTAGATGCGTACCATTTAAATCCTTGGGCTGTTTCTAATTTACATTTGCTTGGGGTTTTCAGTGAAATTGGTGTTTGCAAAAAGGAGAATGCTTCCTTGCCTTTGGAACAGAACGGCAGAGGAAACTTTGCTTGGCATTGCTCTTGTGCTTCAGGGCTGGAAGGGAAGCTAATCAGTTCCACGCAACTAGGAATAAATCACCCAGATTGAAACATGGTAGTGCCTGACAACTGGTAACGTTGGAAAAAAATATTTCAGTAGATCATTATTGCTGAGGAAGTTGGTGTGCAGAGAAGATTATTCCAGTGTATGTATGTATACCTTTACAGTAAGCTTAGTGTTGCTAAATTACCCACAGATTGCTATATTTAATCTGCAGAACAAGTAAATATGGCAAGAAAAAAGATTAATAGTCTAATAATAATATATTTTTTCCATTTAAGAAATTTTGTACAGTAATGTATATTCCCTAGGTTTGTAGAACATTTCAGAGGAAATTTATCATCTTCCAAATATTTGAAGACTAAACAGCTCTGGTTCAGTCTTCGTCCTTCTGTGTTTTCCAGAGGTTTTGGAGATTCCATTGCAATAAATTTCATCTTTATAGGGGAGAGAAAAGAAAGATCTTGTTTTGGTTATCTGTTTTATTTCTGTCCGTTATTTAAGAATTAGTTCAGAATTACTTTCTTTAGGGGGCAGGAGGGGTAGGAAAAAAGGATGGTAAAACAAATATGACATATATATTCTTTTTGAAAAAGATTCTCAAAGTACTTGCAAGGACACAATAGCAAAATTCTTCATTAACTATATGGGCAAAGTGTAGACTGTTCTTTGCTTTTTTCAACATATTTATCATTTTGAAGAACCCATAGTTCAGCCATTATGTGTTACAGTAGTGCAGGTTTGGGAGAAAAGTTGAATAAAGGCAATTATTTAATCGTTTATTGTGATTTCACAAAGGACATTTTCCATCTATTCTTATAGGAGTGTTTCATTTTGGATATATCAATTGATCCAGTTCTAGTTTTCTGTAGTTTTAAGGCCATGTCCTTGTTGGGGACATCAGTTATCTGACGCTGCCAAAGGGGCACTTGTAGGTGGGGTTTTTGGGTAGTGCCTGACTGTTAGTGTGACCTAGAATGTTTCAGTGTACCTGCTGTTCCCTGACTGATAACAAAAACATCATTCATTACTCCAGACTGAAAAGTATGCATGTATACTGAAAGAATAGACAGGTTCACACTTTCTCCGGGTTACAGGAGGATACAGGAGGGAGCAGTTGCAATGGGAAGGTGCAGCAATCATACATGCCACTGTTGTACAGCTGTCATCTTATTTCTGATCACAGTGAACAGTGTTATTGAAACCTAAAAATGCATTCTGTGCTTGTGCAAGTGCTTATGCTGCCTTGGCAAGCACCTTAATAGATGCCAAAGCTGAATTATTTAGCTGTCTCTGTGTGTGGTTTGCTCACGGCAGTCACCCTGCACTATCCCCTCTTCAGCCACTTGGAGCCTTTGTGAGGGTGTTTCACCTCCAGAAGTAAA
The DNA here is from genome assembly GCF_964273445.1 of Streptopelia decaocto. Classification (NCBI taxonomy): domain Eukaryota; kingdom Metazoa; phylum Chordata; class Aves; order Columbiformes; family Columbidae; genus Streptopelia; species Streptopelia decaocto. The sequence goes on along the minus strand of NC_138663.1, from coordinate 65,833,601 downwards.
CATGGGTCTAAGAATAGCTCAGCCTTCTTTGTAGTATATTTATTTTCACGGTTGGCTGTCTCAACAGCCAGCCAGTCTAGACAGCTGAGGACACTGAAAGCTCCTAAGGTCAAACGCAGCCACGTAGGCTGCTCTTGGGGACGTTACCTCCTCAGTAGCTGGATGTGTAGGCACCAGGAGAACTTTTCAGTCAGAATTAGTGGGGTTCTTTCTGAAGCTCCATGGGCTATGGAGATGTTAATAGATGTGAATGAATAAAGAAGGAATTTTCAATTCTTAACAGTTATTTCTGACTCACATGATATGTCACCTGTTAGGGTTTTTTGGGGCTCATTCAGATTTGTTTGGTAGCATTTTGTTGTGCCCAAATTTTAAATATAACTTGGAGGCCTAATACTTTTTTTCTAATAGAAACTAATGACAATGATAAACCAAAACCACTTTTGGTCCATTCCTTAAAAAAACCCAACAACAAATAACTTAAATAGTACTTCTGCTATCAATAATATAGAGATTGTGTACAAAGCTGGATTCTAAGTTTACGTGCACTTGCATAAGAGAAAAAAAACCAAACTGGTATGAAGAATCTTATATGAGGAGACTCCTTCCTTGGCCATGGGTTAGGGAGGAACATCAGCAAGGGATTCCCTGAATTAGGTTGTTGTTCCTCCTAGCTTCCAGTTGTAGCACATTTACCATTATTTGTGACTAGAAGTTCAGCCTTCTGCAAAATCTTTTATCATTACTGCTCTAGACTGTTTTCTAAAACTGTGTTCCAGGTGTAATTTTAATAGAGACAGCAAAGTAGTAGTGAATGCATATAAATAGCCATTTGCCCTGTAATCACAGCAGCTCAGTTCTTCCAGGGTTGAAAAGTAAAACGTGGGGATAGTTGCTGCATTTCCACTAACCAAAGAGCTGCTAACTGCTGTTCAACAGGTGAAGCAAAAAGGCAAGCTAAATGCTTTCATTTAGTTTGCTAAGTAATGGACTGGATATTCTTTGGGGTTGTCTGGTTACATTATTTCTTGAAAATGTCTTTGAAATGGTATCTTGCTACAAGTATTTTGGAGATAGGTACCTTCCATGCCACATGTCATTCACCAGTTAATGCCATATGTTTTCTGATGCAAGAAAAACTTGTCAGCAACAACAAAAAAGAAGCAACTAGAAAACTGTACCCAGTTTAATCCTTTGCTCAAAAATTTGTTTTCAACAGGTTATCATAATGTGTCTGTTTCTTGTCATGTGTGTATATGCATAGTGGATTTAGCATTGAGTCTTCTCAGTCTGTCAAAATATATATTCAGAACTCATAAACTGATTGAATTCTACACCTGCAGAAAACAAGGCTGATATATTTTCTGCCCCGACAGTGGCGCTTTGTGTTAGTCCACCATAGAGCAAACCACCGTGTAAGATGAAAAAGCAACATACCAGTACAGTGAAGAATGTGAGAGCACAAAGGAAATACTTAAGATGATACCTTCTCACAACTTCTTAATTATTAAGTGCCTTTTTTGGTTTGTGTATGCAATTATGTTTTTCTCAGCTTTTTTCCTTTCATATTGTTAATACATTAATCGTTCTTCAGCAACAGTGCCTAACAATCTCAGAAATGAGGAATAATACCATTTCTTTGTTTTCGTTGATCTTGTAAATGTTATTTAGACTTTCTTCCTCCAGATTGTTTCCTGATTATTGGAAAAGTTGCTGATTCCTTGATAATAATGGATGGTTTTGGTTGCATCGCTGGATGTTTTGATGTAGGATTATAGTAACTTGGCCCTTGCCTACTTCCGTTGCTTTAATATTATTTTAAAGACTTTAATATACTCCTAATATGATTTTGAATGGTTTTCCTTGCTATTTTCTTAAAATTCACTCCTCTTCTTTAAGATTGAAAATCTTCAAGAACAGTTAAGAGACAAGGAGAAGCAAATGAGCAGCTTAAAGGATCGAGTGAAATCCTTGCAGGCTGACACCACAAATACTGACACTGCCTTGACCACGTTGGAAGAAGCACTTGCAGAAAAAGTAAGTATCGAAAGGCTAAGGCCCTTCCTTCTGTTGTCCCCAAACCACGGTTCTTTACATGGTGTGCATACAAATGAAACAAATTTAGCACACAGAGATGAGATGTTGTGTTTATTACAGAGTTGTGCAAGTCTGGGTGCTGGAATAAAGCCACCACACCAACAAGAAAAGTAAGAGCCATTATGTACAAAATCTTATCACTACTCAGGGCAGTCCTAAAGAGCCAGTTGATTACACATTTGCATATTGGTTACATATTCATTTTAGCATATAATGAGCAACACTCAGCTGAAGGACACTTTACCTAACAGTCTGGAGATATGTGGCAAAGCAAGACTCTGCTAATTGTGAGGTTCCAGAAAGTCTGCACTGCAAGGACAGTTTTCTTTGTAGTTTGAGATTAGGTGTTTTGCAAGTCACTGTTGTCTTTGTCAGACTGACCTAAAACTGGAAGGATTTACATATCTTTAGGTTAGCAATTGCTGACAGGATTCATTCTTTTAAGTGAATGGCAACACTTCAAAAGGTCCTCCTTCAAATAACCTATCTGGAGTCGGCTTTTCCATGTGTTTCCTGGACTGTGTGTACAAGACAACTCTAATGCAGCACCACGGTGACATCCTTTGTCTCCGACGGCTGAGGACAGACCAGGAGGACACAGGGTGGCTGTGGAATGTGTCCCTCCTTAGAGGGCACTGTGGGATGTTCCCAGTGGGCACAGCCTGGGGTGTGGCTTCTGCACGATGAGGAGGGCTCGAGGGTAGCGCTGAGCCACAAGCTATTGCTCTTGTCATTAGCTGCTTACCGTCATTTCCCATGGAATATATATATTCTCACATTGTTGTATCGTTACATGGTGCATCTTTGGTACTATTATGGGATGCCTTGCATTTCAGCTGTGGGTTCTTCTGCTTTTTACCTTTGTGTTGTTTGTTTGTTGTTTTTTTTTTAAGTCAGGTTAGTATTTTATTTTCCTGAGGATCTGTTTTACAACAGTAAAGAAAATGACAATATCCTACACCTTTTCCTCCTCATCTACAGTGCGTAAGAAGTGTTGTGTTAAGAAGTCTCAGGAGCCGAACTGACTAAGAGAGATTTTCTTCACAGAGTGATTTCTTTTGCCAGGAAAGGACCATTGAACGCCTAAAGGAGCAACGTGACAGAGATGAACGAGAAAAACAGGAAGAGATTGACAACTACAAAAAAGACATTAAGGACCTGAAAGAGAAAGTCAGCATTTTACAAGGAGATCTCACAGAGAAAGAGGTTGACCCGTCAAATGAATCTGTTGTGTTAGAATTTTTTGTTGTATATCTGTGTGTTACATTTGAGATGAAGAAAGCTGTTCCTTTACAGTAATGGTCCTTCAACAGAAGTTTATCTAGTAAAATATATGGTTTGAGAATGTTTCAAAGCATAAATATTTGAGAACCACCTTTCCATGGATGGCACACAGTCACTTATTTGCAGCCATTAATCATGTTAGTAGTGAATGACTGATGGTCAATGGCTACATTTACTGGGGCTTATAGACAACTGAAGGCAGAGAACAAATTTGTTCCTGTCTAAATATAGGAAGGAAAGGACATAGATTGATCAAAGCTGTGGGTGCCAAAACACAGATAATATTTATTCCTTTATGCAAACAATGCAGCTAGTTCTTTTGACTCTGAAGAGTTTTTATAATAATTAAGTTGGTTGTAGGTAATGAGCGAATTGGCTAGACAGATTAACGTCATTATATTAGAGAAATATAAAAGTTCTCTGTTCCTCTCCTGGAATTGTAACATTCAAGTGTACTTACAGTCTTTTTTCAAAACTCCGTCAAAATAAAACAGTACCAAAAATACGCACCCGAGAAGTATTAAGATTTTGTCTATGGGGAGGTCAACATTTGACAAGAAAAAAAAAATCAACCCCAAAATGGTTCAGAAAACAAGGTGAGATGTTTGTTGGAGATAGGTAGTATGAATCAATTTCACCCCATAGCAGCTGTACACAGAAAAGCTTTGAACACTCTCAGGTTTAGATACTGTGGCCAAATCTGCTAAGCATATGTGATTCTCAAATACAATTCTATTTAGAACTAATTTTTATTAAACATTATTCTTAAACTGAAGCACTCATTCCAGTTTACAGAATCTTCCATCTTTAAAAATAATTTTAAAATGAATTTAGGGTTTTATTTTGATCCTGAAAACCTGAATTAAATCAAGCTGGCTTAAATCAGTGACATGAACATCCTAACAAAATAAAGACAAAAAGAAACTAGCTATTGCACATAAAGAGTATTTACTTGATAGTTATTTTACTTCTTTTATCTTAGACATCCTTACTGGATCTGAAGGAACATGCTTCCTCCTTAGCCTCATCAGGACTGAAGAAAGATTCAAGACTCAAGACGCTGGAAATCGCATTGGAACAGAAAAAGGAAGAATGTTTGAAGATGGAAACTCAATTGAAGAAGGTAATCTTACTTCATATTTATATACGTGGTATAAACATTCAGTGTTAGATGAATTGGCCGTGTCTGCAGCGAAAAATTTGGATCTTAATTTGTAGTTCTGTGAATTGCTTTTCAGTGGGTACTGTGAAGTTGTGTCCATGCAAACCATATTACACACTAGGACCATCGGAAAGTAACTTTCAGACACTGCTGCTAATTTTGAACTTCATTTACATGCAATAACAGTGCTATTGACTGTTGTTTTTTGGTGGGTTTGTTGTGGGATTTTTGTTGGGTTTTTTTGTTTGTTTGTTTGTTTTTTGTTGTTTTTTTTTAACAGATGCTAGGAATTAAAGCCTTTAGTACAGTTTGTAGCAGCAATTGTGCCATTAAACTGATGTAACAGCTAAAAATTTAACAGCTAAACATTTCACGTATCAATTATATTTCACGTATCAATTATCAATGCACATAGGTGTCAATGCAATAAACTCAAATGCATGATTGGCCTGGCCCATAGGAATGCATAAAAACAAATGAAAATAATATATCATCAGTGAAATAAGTGGTCTTTTATTTTAATCTCATTGCCAGTCATAGCTGATACATTGGTAAGAGTTTCCTGTTCAGAGTAATAATACTCTATTACAAGAAAGCTGATTCATTTGAACAGAATCTTTGGGTTACATTTGCATTGCAAGCCTCCTTTATTTTACCTGTGAGTAGCATAAATACTGCACTGTCTAGAGGAACATTGATTTGATTTTAACTTTTTTATTTTAAAAGAGCAGGTGACGAAGAAGCACAAAACACACTAACCGAAATTGTGATAACCCTTCTGTTTACAAAATTAGAACAAAACAAAAAGCAACACAACTCTTAAAAGAAATATAAGTCTTGGATTGTGGAGTTCTAGCTGATTCTCTACATCCACCCAGGAAAAGGAGGAGTGTCTATACTGTAGTTCAGAACTCTGTCCTGGCTCCTCAGATGAATGCCAGATCAAATTTTGAGTCATCACTGAAGACCTGTTTAGGATTTCTGTTGTGTGGGTGCAAGATGGGTGTTAATGCACCTGGTAATGCTATGTAAGTGAAACTCCATATAAGCAGATCTAGACCCATGTTTGCCATTCTTTTTAATTCTATTACACAAAATGAACAATTCTGTTATTCGGCAGCAACAAAGTGCAATAGCAAGAAAATGCAGTTGTACACATTTAATCAGTCTCACAGGCTGGTTTTTGGTGTACCATAGAGTGGGGGAGTATTTCAGAAGGCCTGAAGGACCTTTGAATTCTCTTTCAGGAATTGCAGGTTTTGGTGTGTTACTGATAATGATCTGGGGAATATATTGTACTAGGATTTGCCAGAGATTGTTATAGCAATTGGATGATAGTATAAAAATTTTAGGTAGACAGCTGCAGTGGAGAATGTTGTTACAATTACTTTAAAAAAAAAAGTACTAACTGGGAGAGCACGTAACAAATAGGTTATGAAAAACCAGTTATGGAAATTCAATTATTTAGGAAATGTGCCTGTATATTTAGCATTTGTAAATGTACTGCTTTTCACTGCTTCCCCTGCGATTGCTTTCCTCATTACAAGCAGTGAGTATGTCAGTAGTATAAGCGGACATGGAGGTTGAATAAATCTGGTGAAGTGGTGCTAGCTCAAAGGTGAACATGCAGTTAATTTGCACAGTGATGACAGCTCTTCGTTATAATTCCTTTAGGCCTACCTCTGCTCATTCCATTTTTGAGGATTGTACTTAATAGCTGGTATCCAGGAACATTACATAAGGACACTGAGCCAGTTCATAAAACCATATATTTTTATAATCTAATATCTGCTTTTTCAGGCAATAATTAAGAGGGTGAGTTATTCTCCTGTGATCCTTTTCCTGAGGGTTACAATGGGAAAATAACTCAAATGTTAAGAGCACTATTGGTGTACAGAATAGCTATGGGACAAATAACTGTATTCTTAATTCGGTTCCGAGAAAAATAATGAATATAAATTCACTGTATTGTAAGCACAAATAAATATGCATCTTCCCATCCAAATAATGTGCCTAACCTCATCTGGTCAGGATGGTTTCAGTTCTACAAAAAAAAAAAAATTGATAGCCATTATTACCTATGTACAGTGTAAAGCCCTTCCATAATTCTCTGGATATCTGCTCCTCAGCTTCAAGAGTTACTGGAAGAGTTACTGATCCAGTAGACTGGATCATTTGGACAATTGTTTCCAGTGCAGAGACCCTAAAGTACTCTCTCAAGTCCTACTGAGACAAAATCATCAACACCCTGTTCCTTTTTGAAATACTGTCATGTTGGGTTACTGCATTCTTCTTAGTCAAGGGAAAATTCCAATTCAATGGAAAGGTTTTTTAATTTTTGGGGGATGGTAAGAAGTCAGTCCACGATGGCTTTTTATAAAGGAATCAAAGCTTTAGGATCCAGGTATGCTTTCGTGTAATTAACCGAGCATTTGCTTTCCTCGAGCTGTACAAAAGCACACACTTCTACCACTGATCCTCCCAGCTTTCTAGAACCAAGTCATGGTTACTCTTAGTTGTTCAAGAAAACATAGTTAGCAACCACTTGAATATGTTCTATACTTATGCATAAATTTAGATATTTCTTTAATAACCTTTTTTTATCCAGCTGTTTTAATTCACCAGTGGGTTTCTGTCGTTTTCAGAGAAGTAGAAAAAAAATGTATTTTTAAAAGGCTTTCTCTCTTTGAATGCATTGCAGGTATTTATTCAGGCAATTCGACATTTTCAGGGTAGATTGGTTCCTTCTCATCCTTGAAACAATTATGATAGATACTCTAGCTCCCAAATAAAGCTTCTAAAAGCTCAGGTTTACACGTCTCCATTGTAAACCATTGCAAATAACTGTCAGAATTAACCTCAAAACTAATGGCTACATAAGAGCATTCCATTTTAAAATGAATTAGAGGTTTATCTTGCTGAGTTTTATTACATTATCTTAGTGCTGTTTTGCATAAGACACATGCAGGAAGGACTCTTGTGTAGCTCTTAAAAACCAAATGGCAAAAAACTTTTCCTTTTAGATTGTTTCCCTTACAGTTGGAACAGAAATGTGTCTCACATCTATGTTGTTTCCCTTGCCTCTTACTTCCATTCAGCTGTTTGAGTACTTTCAGTTAAATCCATTAGCTTTAGAAGTTAAGAAGTTGACAGTATAGACTGAATTGTACTACTGTTAAGCCGTTAGATAAAAAATACTTAGGCAGTCCTTGGAAAAAAAGTCTTGCTGATCTCCAAACAGTGGGCCTTTGAGAAATCAGAAACAGTGCAAGCTTCCACTTTTTCTGTAAAAGATATTTAACTTTGCACTAAAATGAAATAATATTAACCGAGTGGAGCGCAGGGTTGCTGAAAGTTCCTGATATTATTTTTCTTTCCATGTAAGCAGTCAGCAGTGTCTGACTAGGTGTCCAATTCTCATTGTTATTATTCCTTTTCTCACTAGTGACTAATTTTATATTGATCCCTGACAGAGCAAATAAAACTTCATTGTTTTTCGTATTTGGGGTTGGTTGGGGTTTTTTTTAATAATGATGCTATGGTCATGCAAATCTATGTGCTCAATGTTCTAGTTATTCTGCTGTCATTGCTTCTGTGCTCAATTGTCAGCCTGCTGCCAGCAGGAGATGCTATGGGAGGGAGATTCTGATTGCTGAAAGCAAGCCATAAATCCCTGTTGAGTTTACATGGCCTGGTGTCCTGCCTTAAATAGTCTCCTTTTTTTCTGAGAGGGAATCATTGAAGGGAAATCACACACAAGTGGTTCTCTCGCTCTTTTTCTGTCAAGTGGTTTTATGCTGTGTCATCTTCTGTCCACTTAAGAAACTATTTTTTCAAGCTTCTGTTTTAATGTAGTAGTTTTATAGTGAAAAAGTTTTCTTCTAGTTATTTTTCTTCCGAATGCTCTTTTGCTAGCTTTTTCTGCCTTGTGTTTCCCAGTGAATATGCTTTTTTCATTTTCTTTTTCTAATCTCAGAGAGACCAACTAAGGTTGGAATTTGTTCCAGCAAAGATAAGCGAATTTTTGTCTGTATTCATTTCCAGTGTATAGTTTTTCTCCTTTAAAATATTTTCCTTATTTGAAATGGATCAAGGTTAGGAAAAAAAGAGTCCAAACCATATGTTAACCACCTTCCCCTTGGTGCAGTTCTAGGAACTTTTCATCAGAGAGTGTCAGCAGTGGTTCTCTGCCAGGAAAATACCTTTAGATTCCACAGGCTCACTCAGAGGATGTTTTCTTCCTGCTGTGGTGTTCTTCCTTCGAGTTCAGGAGGGTAGTATCTTTGAAAAGATGAAAAATTGACTGAATGAAGTATTGACCCAAATTCTCTTTCCCAAGGTTCAGCTTGGCTAGTCTAACACAGGCGCTGTTGCTTTTTACTTTTGTGAACAAAGGTTTCCTGCCAGAACTGAAAATATTACTGATAATATCGGTAGATGAGATGGAAATACTGGTTTTTGTTCTCAGCTAATGGTTTGGGTTTTTTTGAAGAAAGGACAATAAATAATGTATTCAGCATAGCAACCTAGAAAGAAAAAGGCTACCAGGGGAATCAGGATGCCTTGTAAAAATAAAAGTAAAAACGCAGCAATTGTGTCCAGTGTTCACATAGTGTCAGCTACTGCATTAGCTTTCTAAACCATTTATCTGTCTTGTAATTGATATAAGTGAAGCACTAGAAATTAAAGTCCTGCTCAACCTGTAAAACGATCATCTGTAAACCCAAGCACAGGACTATGTTAAGTATTTGAGGACTGGACAAAACTGTTAAACTGGAAATCAATATTAAGTTTGGAACTTGCACGACGGTAACTCTCCATATTTTTCATGTTTCAAAAACTGGTTACCAATACATACTAAAACCACAAGTTAAGATTCTGCTTTCTTAGTAAATTAATGTTGCAGCTATTATTTTTAATTATTTTCATGTTGCATCTTTTCTTTTTCTCACACTGTTCCTATTCCAAATTTTCCCCATCTTTTCCTATCTTCTTTCTCCCTTCAGCATCCTGAAGTTTTATTGAGTCATCCATCCAAGCCAGTAAGTTCCCTGACAAACTGAGAGGCCAACCCCATTTATTTTTGTGTGTTGCATGTCTGTTCACTTGTGCTTTCGTATTTGAACCAACACAGAGTGTGCTGGTGGATTACTTTAGTAGTGGGTATGGATAGTGTGGATGCAAACAAAATGCTGTGATTTGTCTGACCAGTCATGCTCGAAAAAGCCTTCTAAGATGCTTTTACTTTTTGGCTGTGTTGATCTAACTTCATTTTTGTTTGGACAGCTTAATAGTGTGCCATTTTTTTTGTTTTCTTTTGCTGCAGTTGCTTGAAGTGTCCTGTAGCTTTTCTTTCATCTCCATTGTCCATGCATTTTCACAGCAAGAATTTAGAATTTCCATGCAAATCAAACTGCTTGCGTGAAAGTATTCTGTAACACCATGTCCAGCAGTGCATTAGAAATAATAAAGTTACACCAAGTGAAAGATTACTTAAAAATTTGTGTAACCATTAAGCTCACTGGTACTATGTCAGTTTAATTTTGGATCCTATTACCAGCCTTCTGTTTGATGTCAAAGAGCACTCCTTTCAAGGAGTGTTTGTATAATAATATCTTGACACCATAAATTACATAATCCAAGGTGGTTTACATTAGAGATTTCTTTTGTGACTGTGTGCATAAAAAAATCGTGTTATGAAACTTTCAGGAGGCTGATATCTGCGTTATTCCTGACAATGTTCAGGGTAAATGTAGCTGTTTATCCTGACAATCATTGTCTCGAGATCAGATGATTGCTGGTGCTTTTAATACTTCAGTTTTTGTGACATCCCATATTAGAAATTATTTGAATAGAACATATAATACAGACACTGTTGGATAGAAATAACTCTGAAAAAAACTCCCCCAAACCTGGGAAAAAGTGATAGGAAAAGGATGAGGAGAACTGGTAGATTAGTTAATCTGCCTAGATAAGAAGAGTGGAATTTGAACCTGGTTTTAAATAACGTTGATGAAAGGTTGTGGAAATGAGCTATATAGTACAAAAGGATTGTGCTTGGTGCAAATAGGCAGGAGAATTTGTGCCCAAGTGAGCATATTGTCTGTGAAATCTGTAATAGCATTCAAAATTTCTGAGAGTCCCCATTACCCTGAAGTCAGAAAATACAAAATGTGGGAACAAACTCTGTGTTTTCCTGCCCCGTATGATAGAGCCAACATAGAGGATAATGTCCAAGAGTCCGTGTGTGGCTTTTGAAATTCCAGTCCTGTTGATGGCTCATGACAATGTCAGCACCAGCTTTTGCAGTGGAAAGTTGAAAGGTTTTTTCCCCCCTGATTTCTTATACCTAAAAAATTAAGCTTACCTACTCTGTTCCTCCCAGAAAACTAGTTAAGTTAACATTCATTTTGAAAAATTGAAGATCCTGAAGTTAGGAAAAGGTCAATGCAATATTGTGTGGCCTTTCTCATTTTTCATTGTGAGGGAGTTGTTGTAACATTTTATAACAAAATTATTTTCTGCCAGAGTCTTGCAGTCTTCCATACTGCCTGAAAAATGCTCCAAGGATGAGCCAGAGATATATAAGGAAGATGATAATCATCTAGAGAAATTAGATGATGAAGTATTTTTTTGTAATAGTAGGGAAACATTAAGTGAATAAGGCAGGATACTTTTGCATCTCAATTTTTCACCTCACAACAGGTGTAATAACGCATCTTTATTTCCCACTGGTGGCATTTAGAAGTGGTTAGTTACCATTTGCCTACAGTCACGATTAGCGTGACAGAAAGAAAATTGGGAAACTATTTCTTTTTCAGTGCCGTTTGTGTAAGTAAGGCACAGAATCATAAACTGAGTAGGAAAAACCAAATACTGGCTATCTGATCATTACTTCAGTAAATCCCTTCAGCACATTAAATGAAGCTCTGTTTCTTTAAAAGAGTAACCTCTGGTCAGGTGAGTAGAACCTGGTTCAGAGGAGACATGGGTGAGGGGACTGAAGCAGGCCCGCAAAGGCAGCTGCCACCTGGGCATTTGCCTCCCGCCTTTGTGCACATTTTATGTTGCTGTAAATTTCAATGAGAGCAAACCGTTGGTGTTTAATAACGGCCATGGGAGCTCATAGCTTTCTGAAGAGATCATTTTTTTCAGCAATGAGTTTTCTCAAGGCGTCTTGCTCTTATTCAGACTTCCGGCCTTCTTTATTGAATGATTCCAACCAAATACTTGCTTATTCAGTGCCAAAAATTTAGAGTCACGTTATCAGAGAGTAACCATTTAAAAGATTTTGTCAATAATAAGGTAAGAAACAACTCTTGGTGACAGACTCAAGTTTTTCTGACACATAGTGTATCAGAGAATTCCCTGAGCCTCTGACTTCCAGTACAGCCTTTTTGAAAAGCTGTTATAGCACATGGTGTTCAGAGCATTAGAACTAAAGGAGGAACAAGTATGCTCATTTTTCAAATTTACAATTTTTTTGAAACCAATAAAGACATGATAGAAGGCAGTGCACACGTTTCATCACTTGAATTGCTGCCTTCACAATAAGAGAAATAAAGAAAATGGTTATATTTGTTTGTCTTTTGCAGTAAATAGTCATAATATATTTTTCAATTTGTGTGTGCACTTACTATTTTTAGGAGATGTGAGGCACACCTGGAGGTAGGAGGGTGGATTAAAATGGGATTTCAGATACTTAGGAACCTCTTCTTTGTGGCCAAAAGTTCTTGGCAACGTTTGTACATGAAATGTTAAACTGAATTTGCTGTCTCAATTCATAGGTAAAAGTAGAAAGTGTTTGCTGTGAATTATTTGCTGTTTGATTTAGTTAATCTCTTAGGAATATTGATTTGGAATCTTAGTCATAATGTTCGAAATTTTTACTTACATTTTAGAACCTTTAAATTAGATCTGTGTTATTGTTTTCTTTCCGGCACACTTCAAGCTATGTATGATCACCTTTCCTCTTAGCTAAGACTTTTTTGGCATGAGAAATACCAACTTCAAAATTCTTTTAAATGTGTTTTGTCATCTTCTCCTTTCCATCTGTGAGTAGTGGTTATTTGTGTGAAACACTGGTCATCTTTGTTTTAGTTGTAGAAGTTGGCTTTGTCAGCTGATTTTCTGTGGAAGCAATCGAAGTTGCAGTACATTTGTTTGAGGAACAAGCCCTCTTTCTTTTATTCTTTAGGTATTGAAGCGCTCACCCCATCACTTACCACATTCCAGATGGGAAATGATGCCTAAGAGCAGAAAAGCAGAAAGCTGTTAACCCACCTCTTATAGTCCCTCTTAAGAACTTTGAGATCATATCCAGAGTAGTAACTTTAAACTGAATAGTAAGCTTAAACTATTCTCAGTCTTGAAACACTTAGCATTTGAAATTATATTCACACCGGCAAAGATTAATGCTGATCAGATGAGTTTTGCTTAATAAAAGCATAGCTTAAGAAGGTGCTGCTTTCTAGCTAAAATGTTGCTGTGTTTCTTAGGCAGGGCAATGCATAATCAAACGTGCAAGTTTGGTTGTGGTCTTGAAAGCAGTTTAAATTCACCTGTTTGACTCCACACTGCAACAAACCTGGAGAGCTAATGACAGGCTCAGTAGTAGCAGTTAAGAGGTTTAAAATAGCCTGTAATCAAGTAAATTCAATGGCCTCTAGAGGCATACCTTTTCTTATTTCCATTTGTCAGAAGAGAAAGTGCAATGTTCCTTCACCCTAAGCAACCTGTTTTTTTCAGTTTATTTAATTTTCTGTCATACTTTTACACATTTTTGTATTTGTTTTTAACTATCTTAAGAAGTTGCAGACTTAAGAATACTCTCTAAGGCAGAGCTGAAAGTTTAACCTATCGAAATGCACTTCTCATGGTTTCTTCATACAGCAGAAAGTATTTTAGTGCATTTGTCACTTTACATGTCCATTCTGTTTCAAAAATGAAATTACTGCCTTATTTTGGAATTTTTGTACACCTTTGGTGGGTGGGGAGAGTTGTATGTGGGTTGTTTTGATTTAGAGGTTTTTTACTGTGAATATCAGAATTCATTATTTGTGTTTAAGGTTTTTTTGTGTTAAAAAAAATCCCGCTGAATAATTTTACACAATGTTGCATTGGGAAGGTAGCCAATTTCATCTGTTCCAGATCTTGATGTGAGTTTGTGGGAAACCTCTAAATGCACTGGTTTTCTCTCCTATACAATAAATGAATCCAGTAGGATTTTAGATATGGTCATGTAACACGTATTTTGTACATAACCCACAAAATGGACCAAAGTCACTCAGTCAGTAATTCACAATTCAGGAAGTGGTCTCCATTTTACACCATATCACATAACATTCTCTTTGTGTTAGGTGAAAGTATCTATACTTATGTGCATTATATACAAATAACATGTGTTACATGTCTTAACTAATAATTTATGTCGTGTAAATATCCCTTTCGTTCTATAAGAACCAGACACACTGACTTGTTGGCTAATTTTCTAAAAAAGAAAATTGATTTCCTCTTCTCAGTAGAGTCTCTTGGGTTGTTGTGGAGATGGTTTTATTAGCACAAAGTAATATAAATCAGGACTGTCCTGACAGTAGAATTGCATTAGGTCTTATAACTTATTTTGAATTAGAGAGTTTAGTAATCCAGGCTAACAGCCTAGCTTTGCTTTTTTTTTCCTAAAGGCGTTTCTTGATTATCTGACGATGTATTTTGGATGACTTTAAAGAGCCTGGAGGAGTACTTGTTAAAACAAACAATTTGAGATGTTGGAAACATACCTAAATCCAGTACAGAAGAATTCAGGCTCTGCCTCTGGTGAAAATCAGACTGAACTCTACACATAGTGTCTCTTAGGAGAACATAGATGCCCCCCAGTAGGTTTATAGATGTCCCCAACAGTATTTGGGAGGGAAGAATGGAGTTCTTGTTTGAAATTTAAGCATAGTTGAAAAGGAAATGAAATCAAATACTTCCAATTTCCCACAGGCTGGAAATCCCAGCAAGGCATTTCAGGAACACCCACCACCATTCTCCTTCCAAAGCCAAGTGTGTTCCCTGATGCTTCTGGCTGTTCATGGAAACAACATGCTTGTCCGTCTCCTTGCTGCAGTGTCCTCCTGGAGTCTTCGTCATCTTGGCCACATATTAATTAGAATTCTTCTTGCTGTAGAGAGGCCTTTCCCAGGGTGTACAATTCAGAGTGCTTGTAGGGCAGTGAGGAGCCTGGAAGCATTGTCAGCCCTGACTCCAAAGGCTTTTTGAAGCTTCCAGGCTCACCAGGGATGCACTTGGAGCCAGGTCTCAGTCAGAAGCGCAGAAGCAGGATTTTCAGACTTACAAGCTCAGTGACACAGGAGTGGCAGGGTTTGACTTGAAAGTCACTCAGAAGCCTTTGAAGTCTTCCTAAGTGCATTGCCTTAGGAATGGTTTCTGCTCCTCCAGGATCTGCAGACATGCGGCACTCCTGCTGAGATGTCTCTGGGTCACCTGAGGATTGCCAGGCATTTTGTTCTAGGATAAAATAATGTGCAGGTTATCCAGCTTTCTGGAATTCCTGCTTAAAAGTATTAAAAAAAAAAAAAAAAAAAATGAAAACCAAAACAGTTTAGCACTGACCCTCAGGAAGGAGCTGAAAAATCAAGGCCCTGGAACATGAAGTGTTTGAGTGTTTGGGAAACCCAGATCCATCCCTAGATCATAGTCCCAGTAAAGACAAGCATCCTGGATTTCACTAGAATATAGCCTTGGCGAATCTTGGAGCAAATTAAAACCAAGAGACTTCAAGGTGAAAATGTTGTGGTCAATGAATGGATATTTTCCTCCAGTCTTATTTTATTGAATAACTAGACAGACAAGTGTATTTTTGCTGTTTGGTCCTTTGGAAGCAGTAGCTTCTAACCCTGAGTTTTATGCTGCTGCAGTTCTGTCCAATTACCTTTAAAAGCAACAGAGTCCTATACTATAGGATTTAGACTTACTGTGCTTTGGAGCAGAACACTGGCAGCTTGTAAAACAACTTCCCACAGCTACACACAGAGAGAGGGGAAAGTCTGTAGTCTCATTTTCTGTTGAAGGTTTGTTTCAGAGAAGAGAAGAGAAAGGCCTTGAGTTTGCAGGCAGTGTTGGTCAGCAGAACAGCTCCTCCAAAGCTATTTACTGAAGCAAATTTGAGCGATTCTGAAATAGCTTTAATTAATACCAAAGAGCAGTTCAAGATCCAAGAGCAGTGGGGTAAGGGGAGAGTGAAAAGATTCCTTGGTCTACTGGTTTAAATTCCAGCTTAAATACTGCCTCTTCTTTGTCTTTAATATGCTTGGGAACTGATGAATTAATTTTACTAACAAATTAGTTTTAAAAACAAACAAAACCAAACCAACAAGAAAAAAAACCTATTCATTGTGATCATTTTATCCTGATTCCTCTGATGCTTTTTGTCCCCATAACCTGATTTTGAAATGTTGGATTTCCTAGATAACTAGGCAAAGGTCATTTCAGTAGGCAGCCATACTCATATTAGTACTAGTCTACACAGCTCAGAACACTGGCAAGGACTTCACTACATCAGCACCATTTGTGCAAATCTATCTCACACTTTGAATACTGATGTAGTTATTGAAGACAGCCTGTGATTTGCTTTTCTACGTTACCTAGGTTAAAAATACTTCAGGTAACTAATTCTGTGGTCATATCGTGGTTTTAGAAATGTATTTTAGGAATTTTTATACCCACTCACACTTACTTATCTTCTTCTTTCATTTCAAATAAGTTTAACTTTTTTCATATTTTTACTTTTTTTCCTTCTGTCAATTCTGCTTCAGATGAAAAATTCAATTTTTTTAGAGTAAACTGAAAAATTTAAGTTTGCTTCTGAATTTTTCTTTTCCTAGAAGATATTTCCCCATACTTAAAAGTAGCATATGCACTGTATGTTCAGTTCTGTGTATTAGTTAATCTTGCCATTTTGAAATAGATATCTAGATAGCCTTTTGAAGTTGTTGCAAGATCTGTAAAATATATATGTGAGAATGAATTGTTTTTTTCTGGAACCTTTTTCTTACAGGCTCATGAGGCCACACTGGAGGCGAGGGCCAGCCCAGAGCTCAGTGATCGTATGCAGCAGCTGGAAAGAGAGGTAACACGGTATCGGGAAGAATCTAGCAAGGCTCAAGCTGAAGTGGATCGTCTTCTTGAGATCTTGAAAGAGATGGAAAACGAGAAGAATGATAAGGATAAGAAAATAGCAGAACTGGAGAGGTGAGAATGGTATAAAGTTACTAGAGGAGCAAAAGAGCTGATTAAAGTTAGAGATAACTGTCAATTTTTTATGTCTTAAAAACCTTATAGTGCCTACTTTGGGAAAGCCTCTTTAGAGTTTTTCTGCCTTCAGTCCTTTATTTTGGTAGGTTGCAAGTGAAAAGGTATCTTACTGTGTGCTTTCATTACCCGTCTACTCAAAACCAGGGCTGATATAGATAGAATTAGAAGGGTAGATATAGACGTAAGGGAATAGAGATGGTAGGAAAAGCTGCTGACACTGTGGTGTGTTTGGAGAACTATTTGTTCTTTTGATTTAATAAATTCCTCAGGCATGGTTCTCCAAAAAAAAAAAAAAAACAACAACAACAAAAAAAAAACAAATAAGAAAAATTACTTGTAAGAGTTTGTGATTCTAGTTACTCAGGTTCTTCTGACGAGTGGCATTGAAACTCTGGTACTGGTAGGGACACTGGTAAACTTCGGCTCCTGTGAGGCCAAATGAACATATTCGCTTTTGTCCAAATGAAGTGTGATTCAGCACTTTTCAGCATTTTCCATCTTGCTGTTGGGAGCCAGGGTGCTCAGATATTTTTTCTAGACTTTAATGTCCCAAACAAAAATTATAATTTATTATAATTCCATGACATTTGTGTCACAGTTATAAATAGTAAATCTTGGGAAAGACCTGAAACAGATTCTATTTTCTGTCACTTTCTAACCTTACAGTGGAGCAAGAGGCAGTTTCTAGGCAGTAATACCTGTTCAGGGCTTTTCGGTTACCATTCACAATGAAGAATCTTTAATTTGAAACAGCAAACTGGAAGTGTGATTATTCCCATTTGCCTCGTGCTGGAATAGTCTTTCTAATTAGTATCTTACCACTATTTTACTGCTCTGGATTTAGTGTCAGGAAGATTAGGGCAACTGAGCAGAGGATATTTCAGGTTTTGGCCTATAACCAAAAGAGTTTATAAACTACGAAGCAAAAATAACAAAAAAATAGAAATTAAGATGATGGTACTTCTCTTTTAGATTGACACACAGTCTTCAAAGAGTTAGAAACGAACTTTTTATTTGAAAAGATGCAGTTCTGGAGATCTCCAAAGCACTTACGTTTTTTCATGTCACAGTGGTAGTTTCTTGCTGTTTCAGTCACAGACCAAAGTCTTACTGTATCAGTGAAAACACAAAATCCCCCAAATGACTGGACATCATTCAATAACAATTTGGTGAATATTTTGACTATTCAGTGCTATCCATTCCTTCTTACCACCTGATCTTCACTCATAAAAAAAATAGTGATCCTCTTCTCTTTTTAACTTGTTATCTTTTCTACTACAAATGAGATAAAGTAGAATGAGCAAGCTATCAACACCTGAAGTTATTTTTCAAGTGGAACTGTAATATAATCACGGCACCAGAGAAAAAGATACAAGGTTTCAGATGCTTTGTAGTGAGGTTTTGAGTAGTAATTTATCTTTTTTCTGAATAATTGCTGAAACTTTTATTTGGCCTTAGTTGTTTTCAGCTGCTCCCCACAACCCCTTTTCTCTGAAAGCTTTCTTTCTCCTTGCAAGTTTTTACACAAAGCAGAGATTTTAATGTGCCTAGTAAATGTGTAGGTTGGTCCTGGTTTTATTTACTATGCTAGTTTATAAAGTATTCTTTCATGGCCAAACAGATGTATCTGAGCATGTTACATGGATGTTCTAGAGCTAGAGTTTTGGTTTTCTGAAAATAATAGATAATTTTGCCTCATAAAAGTCCTTCCTAAGCTGTGGTCCATGCAGAGTGAGCTGGAAATTATCTTGACTTCTAATGCTTCTACAGCTATTCAAACTCTGCTGTGCAAAGAAGAGCCTTAGTGCTGCAGAAGCATTTGTCAGGAAGCAAAAACATGAATATTGCTGTGCCTATCAGGAACTGTTATTATTCTGTTTAGAGCAGGATGAGAAGAAATGAGTCACATTCAGAGAATAACTGTACTAATAAAAATGGGATTTTTCAAAAGAGAGGGTCTCCCCGGAGCTTTCCCTTATGGTAGTTAGATGTGACAACTAGACTGTATATTGTCAGGAGAACAGAAATAGTAACACGGTTTCATCCATAGAAGAGAAGAAATGAGTTGCTTATTAGGGAGGTATGTATAGGGGAACAGAGAAGGAGAAAAGATAGGAGGAGAGGAAGATGAAATGAAAAGCAGAGAACCGTTCTCTTAAGCCTTTTCAATGATGGCAAAGTTGCCTTCAGCTTAAATTAAGGCAGAAAATGCTTCCACTCTTCAGTAACTGTTACAGTTGCTGGGTGTGGAACTTGGTTTTTCAGCTGTGAATGGGAGGAAATATGTCAAAAAATAATGTATTAAATATGGTGCATGCTATACAAAAGTTTGAAGAATACTCTATAGAGTCAACATGTGATTGAAAGCACAAGCTCATTAATTTATCTTCTCTATGGGCAGGCTTTTGATTTTTCTTATGGGAAGGTGGGCCATAAGTTCACATTTCTTCTGTGGGTGAACAGCCCTGTAATTTTTGTTTCTGTCCCCATACTGTGATGGTGTAAAGGGTTTTGTAGCTGTCTGGTTATTCACTTTCTTTATAACTAACTGTTTGCTTTTTGTATTGCCATTCCATAATCTCCTGTCTCTCTGTAACTTCTCATTTTGTGTTTTGTTACCTTCCTTGCTTTTTCTTTCCATTTAAACTGTCACGTCCTGGTTCCACGAGTTGTTTTGTTTTGTACGTGCGGGTTTTGTTTGTGGTTTGTTTTGGTTTGGTTTGGTTTTGTTTTTTTGACTGTGCCTTTTCTCAGAAAGCACGCCTCCCGCAAATTGCACCCTCCCTACCAGGTGTCGGTCCCTGCACCACAACACGTAGGGGGGTTTGTGTGGGACTTCCTGGGAAAGTGAGTGCTCTGTAAGGCTTCTGTTTCCTACGGGCTGGAATGTCACCACTGGCTGCCCGGCTGCTGCTGCCGCTGCTGTTTGGGTCTGCTGCAATTACGCTTTTTTTTCCTTAGGTCAAACAGGAACTAGTTCTGTCAAGTACAAGCTCTGACAGGCTCTGCGTCCAACTCGTGTCACAGTGGTTCTCTCCGCAGTCCAAAGGAGGTTTGCTGCTGCTCTCCCTCATGTAAACTCAACAGAAGCTGTTGCTTTTTATTCTAATTCTCTTGCCGTGTTTTAACTTTGCTTCTAATCTCTGCTACCAGTTCTGCCCGAACTGGCTAAAACTCAAGTGTTCTAAAATGTGTCATTGGTAGAGGTCAGTGTTGCCTTATTCTTCAGTTTTATCGTGATTATTACCCTGTAATAAGAAGGAAAAAAAAAAAAAAGAAAAAGAAGAAAGAAAAATAATGCTAGTCACCTGCAACATCGCCATCACAGCCTTCAGATGGGTAGTTTACACACACAGCTATTTGTGCACACATATTCTGCAAATAAAAACTGACTTGGTACTGGAGAGGCAGCAGTAAATATATATGTCCGTGTTGTTTCAGAAGGAAGCACTGAGTATATATGGAAGTCCTGGTTCCAGTTACAAACTTGAAATTGATTTTAATTTGGTGTGCTCGCTATATATGATAAGTAGTCCTTGTAAAGATATAGGGCACTACCATTTTTTTCCTGAAGGAAACTTGACTTTGATTTGGGAACAAAGGAAGACAATGCTCAGCTTTGAAATACCAGCAATCCCATAAAGGACGGCTGGAAATGATGGCTATTTTAAGAAAGAGATTTTGGGGAGTTTTTATGAAAAGAACTTAAGGATGCCATGTTCAAGAAGAAACCTTCAAACTTTTGATAAGTAGCACCCGAAAGCTGTACTCCTCATCTTAAATATTTCTTCTCAAAAGTAAATAAAAATAAAAGGTTAAAAAACATAGGGTGATCTCAAAGAAATGCTGAAAAATGTGGACAGTAGAAGTATCTTACTCTGTATGTCTTTAAGACAGTGATATGTTTGCATAGTGGCCTGTGAAGGACAGATAGAGAAATTAACTGCATGTTCCATCAACTTTATGGTTTCCTAGAACAGTGTAAAGGAAACTATACTAGTAAATTATGCCCTAAGCTTAAGTCAACGATTTCAAGTTGAAATATGTATTTTCAAACCACTACTCATGTCTTGCAATAATTCTCTTTGGTTTTCAAGTTGGTTGTTTCTGTGAATTTTTAGATAATTTTTTTTAGAGAATTCCTAAACAAGAATCACATCAGGGCATATAGCTAACTTAAAGTAAGGGGATCTTGTCAAATTCAAGAACAAAAGATGTTTATAAAGTCATTATCATCACCTTTAAAGTTAACCTTGAGAGATGGTATGACTGTAATTCTATATTATCATATTTCATTAAAGTCCTCCAAAAATGAATTCTGATTCAGGCATAAAGGAAAAACTGAAATAATTAAATATGACTTTAAAACACGTTGATCCATTTTGGTACCATAAATCATAAAAGCAGATTTAATACATTTATCTCATGATTGCATTATATTACTACAAGGCAGAAATTGTTGTCATTGTGTTTCTCATGCACTTCCCTCAAAAATTCCTAGCTTAAGTGAATATTGGGATTCTAAGATTAATCACTCAAAACTTAAGAAACTCCAAAATGAAGATTGCCATGCAATTTTAATTCACCTCTTATGTGAGCCTATGTATCACAGTAAAGTGATACAGTCTTTAACCATATGAACATTATTTTTTCACAAGAGTGCTGCCTTTGGTGTGTGAAGAATGTAGCTGAAATTGTCCTCAAAAAATCCTGGGTGAGGCTTTCACCTGTCGTGGAAAATTTCAGCACAACTTGTTAATATTTGGCAAGCAACTGAGAACAAGGTTTTGTAATGGAAAGAAGTGTTCAGGCCCATAGTTAGTCCAGCTCCACCTCTGAGAACACAGATCCATTGCATATTAAGATTTTCATCACTTCCAAGCTAGTAATTTCTTTCTTCTCAGTCTTGCTTTATCTTCATACAAAATGAGCATTACACCCGAAGTCCCCCATCATGTTTCACAGACATAATACATCTGCTCTAAACAGATAAGAATATAAGATGCAGACACCTTTACTTACAGGTATTTAACTTCAGATGTTTGAAAATATGCTGATTTTCAGAAGGCAACTGTCTGCCCTCTGAAAGTCAACATTTGTTAAAGTGCCTGAAGATCAAAACTCGAACTTACTAATCGCTTTTAAAACCTACATCTAAGAAAAGAAAAGAGAGACAGTGCCAGTAATTGCAAATCCATCTGTAGAGAGCCCCAGATTAAAAAAAACATCATAGTGATTTTATGGTGACTTCTCAATCGATCCTCACCTTTTTCATATATGGGATATCCTTTTTCTACTTGTTCTTTATTTAGCTGTCCTTTATTTTCCACTCCCTCCTTTTTCTTTTTTTGAGGGGAATGTAAAGGGGGGAGGAAATGAAACTTCCTGGTATTACAGAACCATTTTTTCTGAAAAACAAGGTCAGAGATCCCCAATGAGTCCAACCCTTGACATGGGGAGAGGTCAGGGCTGGTACACGCTTGGCTGAATGAGCTTGCTGTGTTATCCCATCCTTGAACCACCCAAGCCTGAGTATTTGCCTTAGTGTCATTTCCATGGTCAAGCAGGCATGACTGACCTTATTAAGCAGCGTGATTCATCTCTGTGGAACTGAGTAGAGACCATCTCCTTTTGTTGAATTCAGCAATGGGCTGAAAGGTTGGTTTGTCTGCTGTTGCAAGACTAAGGATCTGATCTTGGATCCTCCACCTTACACTAGAGAAATACTTGAGTGATGAGAAGCACCGATGGTGAACTTTTTTGAAGGGTTCTTTTCCTGCCAAGTTTCCTGTGGTGTTCAAAGTCCTATTTGGTTTTATCATTAAGTCAAGATGGTTATCAAGCATTCCCTCTCACACCTAAGGCTTTTATCTGTAGTGAATACAGGAGTTATCATCTGATGATTTATACTCCACCTGCATTGTAGCAATCATGGGTTTTCTTTAGCAAATATTTTCTGGTCAAACTGCTAGATCAGTAGAGTGTAAGAGCTATGCTATAATTAAAATAATTATAAAACCAGTAGAGAAAGAACATCAGGTAAATAATGAGTCTAGTTTGCATATCAGTGTTTCATTGTTAACCTGCCTTGACAACATCTCTTCAAAAGCTGTTTTGTAGCTTTGTTTCATTCAACATCTTTGAGCAATATGAGGGTATCCATACACACAAACTAGTATGAAAGGAGAAATCAAAACAAAAATAAACCCACAGCAAAACCACCCTTTTATACAACTGATACAATAAAAAGAAAGTGATAGATCCTTACATTGTCTTAGAGTACAGTAAGAACAAAAGGAAAATACAGTAATCACCGGTATGCCAATGAAATAATAACATTAGTGCTCCATGGCCATCATGGCTCATGTCTGAGCTCCTATACTGGTGCATGCATTTGTGCTGGATGCACACACAAGCATTCTCTCTGACTCTCCATCTCTACTCCATCCCTCGAAATACCAACTAAAAAGAAAGGGAAAGACCAGTCATCATTCATTTTACAAAGAAAGTGTCAAAAGTGATAAACATAAATAGCCTTTCTACTTGGACTGACACAAGGAGGATCAAGTGTGTATTATTCCCTGTCAGAGTACTTTGAAGGAAGGACAAAATAGTAAATATATACAATCACTCACTATCAGACAAGGGGAATTCAAAGGTAGACTAGAAATCACTATGTAAACTTCTCCCTAATTACACCTGGAACTGATGTTGCAGACTCATTCCACACCCTATAGTGTACAAACATGTGGAAAATGTTGCAGCTGGAATAATCAAGAGCTTTTAAAATATGTATATTTCTTCATTAAAATACTAAAGTGTTCACATCTCACCAATTATTAGATTTAAGTTGGCTATATCTTTGAAATTAATGAGATGATATTTTGAAAGAAAATGGATTTCTCCAAGACGACCGTTTGGCGTTAAATCCTCTTGTCTCCCTGTGCGGCTGTTGCACCAGAGTACACAGTTAATGGGGCTGGGCAGAAGCGCGGCTGCTGGATCTTGTAAGGAATGCTGCGAGTGCCTGTTCTTGCTCGAAGGGAAATAGTGCAAACTCAAACTCATGATTTTGCTCTGTCATGAGCATGTCTTGGTATGGGTCTGATCCTGCTTGCTTGCGGTTGCTTCCTGGGGCAGATGCTTGCTGTGCTCCTCTGCTCAATTTCACTGATGTCGCCCACCGCACCGAGGCTTCACCTCCAGTCTGTAGCAAATCTCCATCAGCTTCCTAACAGCTGGCAATGTCAGGTGCCTGCCTCGTTTTTAGTCTCAGTGATAGCACAGTTCCAGATTTTTTCCAATTTTAATGGGCTTTCAGACACGTTCCTCATTTTTGTTTAGATAAATTTTAAGATGATTCTAAAAATCCACGTTTTTGAAAAATATTTTGAACCCCTGTAAAAAAAAAAACAGTTACACAAAATGCATTTTTCTTTGGAGGAAAGAATTGATCCCTTAACAAAATGAAGATGTAGCAATAATTATTCTCCATTCAAATCCTGTGCAGCTGGCTAAATAGCACATTTCTGTAGCATACAAGAAATTGCAAGTGACCTCATCATAGTGTTTCAGGTGCTGTTTTGCCTTCATCTTGTGCAGGCAAAAGATGCTACCTTTTATAGTAGTTAGAAGAACAGTAGGGTTCGTTCAAATCCTACAGGACTATTCTGATTTCTAGTCTGTACATTTTGACTGTTAAATTGAAGAAACAATATTACAACAGAACGAGTAACTACTAAGGGACTCTGAAACACAAAATTAAAAGTCTTAAACTTTCATAATCTAGGTTCAATAACAGTTCTAAAAAAGACAAGCTTTTTCCCCCCACATTACTTATTCCCATATCTAACCAAGCATTTATTTTCACTTTTTTGTTCTCTTTTGTTAAATTTGCTTGACCAGTCATAGCTCTGCAGCTCAACGTAGAGAGTGTACTCTTGGATTTCAGTCAGAATTGTTAGTTACACGCTTCTCTATATTAATTAACTTCAAGATCGAACAGTGAGATGTGGTATTTGGCATTTTGCAAGTCTTTCCCCAAATCCCCAAGTAACACACCCTTTACAATAGCTGTCCTTAATTTAGAAGAAAAGTGTCTTTATGCTGGTTTATCTTTTACAGACCAACAATACACTTCTCAGCTGTACCTCACTCTGAAACTACTGCTTGAACAAACTCAGTATCCCACATTATTGTTTGTAAAATTTGGGCCAGAAATAAGGACTTCAAATTTCATTTACATGGTTCCATATACCAAGATTAATAAAACATGTAGCAGTTAGCCTATCCTATTTAGAAATATCTTTCTCCAGACCATATCCTGCCTTTTTAAAGTGAAATCTTGCCCCTGGAGAAGTACAACGTATGTTGTAGAAGCCAAATTGTTTCTTTGGACAGCAGGACATTTACTTTTCCTCTCTTCTATTGACTGAAAAAAATAACATATATGGTCAGATGAAGAATATCTGTATATATGGCTCCTTGTTGACATACCTTACTGTTATCAGTGAAATTGACAGCAGATGTCTATGAAAAGATATTGGAGATATTTGGGGGGAAATATAAACAAATGAACAAAAAAACCCCCAAAACCAGCAATAATGAACCTATGGGACCTCATGGTATACAGGGAACTCCAGCATTTTGTCTTGGTCAATCCTGCTGTTGAACAATGTTGGAGAGAACTGTCAAAAAATGCCTGTTTGGTCATTATTGTTTTTAGATTGCACCTTATATGGGAGAATTGAGACAGCAACAGTGCAGGAAGAAGAGGCAAATGCTTTTTTTGTTTTGGAAGGGTAACTTCAATGTCAAAATTAAGAAAGGCAAACTTTTAGCTTTGAGGCGTCTTCAGGACTTGAAGACTTTACTCCATGTTTGGGGGTTTTCTTGCTTCTATTCCCTTTTGAAAGGTTTGGGTCATCTGCAGGAAAAGTGGAAAAAAAAGTGCACCTTGCTCATGGAGAGAACATAAACCCCTAAAATATGGCACAAAGAAGCATATTAGGGTTCATCTCAGAGAGTCAAATTCCACGTTTTCAAAATGTTTGTTGGAGTTCTGGAAGAATGATACTCACTAGCGGTATGATGTAAATCTTGAGTTTTCTACACTTGGCTTGTTTCCCTTTTCCAAGAACTGTTATATGTTGGAGACTATTTTCTCTACAGAATGTTGCCTCTAAATTAAGTGGTGTAATCTAATGTAAAGGTCCTTTTTTTTTTTTCTCTCTTTTTTTTTAATTAGATGTCTATAAAACATGCAGCTCTGTGTTTGTGAAGGATTGTATGTCTGTGTGTCATTACCTGATTTAGATCTGCTTGTTTTGTCCTGTATTCTTGAACTGCCTTATCTCTGGACACTGTTTTCACAAACTCTGACTCTTTTTCTTTCACATCTCCTTCCTGGATTTGCTGCTTCCTTCAGCCTCACCTCAAGGTCAGTATTCACTTTTAATAAGAGTGTTTGTAAGACTATTGTCTGTTCAGCTAAAACTGAGATCTCACAGAAGATTGCACATCAAATTGCATGATCTACTAAATAAAAGATCAGAGATTTGGTTAAGTCTTTGTAGGAGGATGGGTTGAATAGGGTACACATTTAGAAGAAACTTGTATTTAAAGAAAGAATTTATATCAAGCCACTGTAAATCAATGTTGTGGTGCACTGGAAAGAAAGGGGGAAACTTGCCAATGATGCTTTTCAAGGAAGAAAACTACAGGAACAGGAGGCTGAAGCAAGACGGTTTAAATATTATTGCTTTTACCTGTTACTTAAAGAAGAAAAAAGTTGAACATTAGCCGTATTCTCTGATACATGCTGTTGAGTACAAAAGTAGTTCCTTTAAAGTACTAGTCATCCAAACTCTAGCTGTTGGATTTTAATCATTGCATCTGTGTTTGAAACGTTGCGGTGATGTTGCAGAACTACTTTTGGTGCGGTTTGAGTGTGTTGTGCTGCCGGAAGGAACCAAGGGCTGAGGATTAAATTAGCAAGAGGGTAAATTTGTCAAAGGCACAAAGTGATAAACTACTGAAAAAACATTACGAAGAGACAACATATTTCAAAATCTTTCCGCCATGGCTCAATTTTTTATTTTTATATTCTACAAGCAGTTGCTAAACATAGATTTGTGATTTCAGTAAGGTAGCTAGGAGTCAGCGCTATGGCCCACTTAAAACAAGTCAGAGTAGTTGGTCTAATGACCCCCAGTTGCCCTTTAAAAGGCTCTGAAAGAATTTTGGATTCTAGTTTTTGCTGATAAAGTCTGTTTGGTAGAAAGCGTCCGTGACTCCTGACAAAGGAATGATCATAATTGTTTCAGGCAGTGTCTTTGCCCAAAAAGCCACTACTTAATGACTGAAGTTCTGAGTTATCAACCAACATCCGGCTTTTCTATTCCTGATTAACACTGTGAAAAATGCAGTGGTGAGTGGAATCCCACGATGCTGCGATGCTGCTGACGCCTTTAAAATGTGTCAGCGTTCTGACCTTGGTTTGGCACAGACATCACGCTTGTGGCCTTGGCTGCGTGTTTTCCTTCCTCCCACAAGCTGGAAAAAGATTGGAAGTTAATCGTGTTGTTGTCCATCAATACCTTCCGTATTCAGTGCATCATGCTGGCATACTTGTAATTGCTGGGGAGAGGAGGGCTGTCCTTGAGTGACCCTCTGTTTTTTAAGATCTCAAAACCAGAACTGCCAGGAAGCTCTTCTGCCCCATGAGCCTTCTCTGAAACACACAGAGTGTTTTCTCTTGCACGAACAGGGCTTCAGTTGGGTAGTCGGTATTTGCTGGTTGCCACCATGGGTGGAGTTTGATGTGCTTTTTCCGGCTGATAAAGTCCTAAGTGCTATAGAATCGGTCCATCAAAGATCTTTCTGCTTCAATCCATGTGGATACAGGTTTTTATCAATACCTGCACCTATGCTGGAATTCATGATGAACAATAGGAGAATCTGTTTTTAGGGTGTGGTTTGGATGTGTTTTTTCTGAGACCCGGAATGATTTCTCTTTTTCTATACAGTGTAACCATAACTTTTATTTCTCTCATTTAGACCGTATTGTAAAATTTGGCTAGAGAAGATATGACTGCAGTTTCAGGTGGCCAAGTGCTAGGTTCTTTGAAGAGTTTTCTGATAAGATGTTAAAGAGATTGTCCATTCTGTCCTTATAGTTTCTTACTGGGTTTATTGATTTCCTCCCTCCCCCCCCCCTTTTTTCTTAAATTGATTGTTATGTTGGCTAGTTGCTGAGATTTTCATATATTTGTTAAAACAAATCGAGAGTGTAAGGGAATAGGTGGAATGCCTGCTCTTGGAACTACAAAATCCCTGCTGGCCAGAAGCTAAATGAAAATATTCTCCTAAGGATAAGCAGGAAAATTATACGGGTTGCAGTAACTCTCGTTTTCTCTCGTGTGCATTTCAGTGAATCATAGAATGTCCTGAGTTGGAAGGGACAAGGATCATCGAGTCCAACTCCTGTCCCTGCACAGGACAATCCCACAGTTCACACCATGTGTCACTTGTCCAGTCTCTGATTGAACACTCAGGCTTGGGGCTGTGACACCTCCCTGGGGAGCCTGTTCCAGTGCTCCACCACCCTCTGGGGGAAGAACCTTTTCTTAAAGTCCAAGCTAAACCTCCCCTGGTGAGGGGGAGTTTTAGGTAGCCTAATTACTGTTAACTGCAACATACAAATGAATAGCCATTCTGTGAAGTTACATTCTACATTGGAAGCTACTATGGGAGCCATAGCTTTATTTTTCTCTTAATGGTGTAAAGCAGTTATCTTTTGTCAGACATCAAAGCAAATGTGTATTCCTGGAGAAGAACTGGATATGTGAAAAAATGTGCTAGGTATGTCTGTCTTCTAGAAATAGGAAGAAATACTCTGAATTATATCTGTTCTGATCAAAAACATCTTTGCTTACTGTAATCAGTGCAAAACCTGAATTTTCTGATCTATTAAGCTTTCACCATCCTTCTCCTGTTGATAAACCCAGTGAATAAAAACATAATAGTGTAATCTTCATCACTGTTGCTGTTGTGACATGAAACTACTGTCAGAAGTCTAAGGGCCTACAGTGGATGTCATACTGGTTCATAGTAAATAAAATAGTCTTGGAAGGCATGAGGATTAAAGCAGTTTTCCATAAGGAGTTTTTGCAAAGCATCTCTGTTAATGACAGCTTTACGTAAAGAACTTCCCAATGCTGAGCTCGAGAGTAACAAACCCATTAATACTCTTCTGGTGTCATTACTTGCTGCAGTGAAAAAAAATAGACAAATACCATATAGGCATATGCTACAGTTCTTTTACGTGGTTCTTATGTATACACATCACAAAAGTTGAGATGGCAAAAGATAACAAGACTGACAAAATCAGGTGCTATAGTGAGCAACTGAATACTTTTCAAGGAAAGAATTAGCTATATTGATAAAACAAAAGCAAGAATTCTAGCTTCAAATTGGGTAACAAACAGTTTAACTGCTTCCTTTTTTTTTCTTTTTTTTGCATTTAGCTTTTATTTACTTTTATTATCACTGTTATTTATATCTCATTTGCTGAATAACGTTGAACATGCTATTTTTCAACAATTTATCTTTGTAGCATAGCACTGGAATGGAAAAATAGCTGGAATAGTAGGACAGGGGGCCTCCCGCAGGAGGCTTGTCTGTTAGTGTCCTGCTTTCTGCTGTCAGATTTTCTAATGGTTGACACCACGTGGGTAATTGTACTGTCTGTCATCTTTTAAGCAAGTAATCCAGATATTAAGAGCAAGAAGTTTTCTGCATTTTTTGCTCAACCAAAGAGAATTTGATGCAATAGGAAG
Organism: Streptopelia decaocto; assembly: GCF_964273445.1. Lineage (NCBI taxonomy): Eukaryota > Metazoa > Chordata > Aves > Columbiformes > Columbidae > Streptopelia > Streptopelia decaocto. The sequence continues at coordinate 65,803,901 of NC_138663.1, read as the reverse complement.
TAATAAAAATACATGGTAAACCTTATTTCTGCACAGCAAAGTGGTTTGGTGATTAGATGAGTACAGGCTGGTGGCATGAATCCAGATAAAAGTCCGCTGTGACTGTCCATGTAAAATAAAATGTCAGTGTGACAACTCATTATAGCCTTATAAAACTGAAGTAAAAACAAAGTACTAAATCTGAGGGGATTATTTTAGTTTTTTTTGCCAGAGTCCTAGATTTATGTTAAAGAGAACATGTCTAACAACTGAAGAAATATTTAAAACATATCATCCTTCTACAAGAAAATGGAAGATACTATTGCATAGAAAGCTAGGCAAATACAGGAACCTCAGTATACTATTCAATAATTGTTTAAAAAAAAATTGCAAAAAAAGGCAGAGTACTTAGTTACAGGCATGTAGCCTATGGTACCTGTGGGTTTCTCATTATGGAAATACCTTTAAAAACTGTGTCATATATCCAGGAAGGTGTGTATTTGAGTGCTGAGAAAGTGCCTGGGCAGTCAGGAGAAGTTTCACTGAAGTGTGGCAGGCTCTTCATACCTTCAGAAGACTCAGGTTTTCATTCTGCCACCATGCTGGTCATTAACCACATCAGGAAATGATGAAAATGTCAAGCATGTTGAGTCAGCAATGGTTAGTTTTAGCTCAGCAGAGGCCAATACATTGTGTTCAAAGAAGTTTCCATTTAAATTTCCGCAGTTGTCTCTAAAAACTAACAACCTCTAATAGTTGTTTTCTATTTAATATAAGTTTCCTTTGATTCTACTTAAAGCAAAAACGTCTTTATGGAATTCTTCACATTAAAAAGTACTCTGTGTGTAAGAGTTGTCTGTTCCTTGTAAGTCAAGCAAGTAGAGATGATAGTGGGGAAAGGAAGAAATGAAGACATCAGACTTGTTGGCTCTGAAAGCTGGGTGGTAAGGAGTAGTGCACAAAACAGAACTCTGATTTTCCTTAGAATAGATCACTGTCTTAGTCTTTTGAATTTGCTTTAGGTGTAGTGATTACCAGAGCTTTCTTCCTCTTTTTGAAGTGGCATCTGTAGCTTTTCTGTCAAAGGTCTGCTTTTCTGGCCTCATTTCACTGCGTCTTAACAAAGCAAAATTATTCACAGCTGTACATCATCACAGGATTCTCACTTTCCTGCAGTCTTGCATGATCTGATTTCTTTCCTATTCTCTGCTGAAATTAATTTAATTATATGGAATACCAATGAGTTGTTTTTGTGTTATTGCTCTGTTTTCCGTACGTGTATTTACAATGTGTGCAGATTTCCTGGGGGGATTCGAACTGAGGTAGCATTAGAAAGACACATGTCTGGATGTGGCACTAGGGGGGATGTTTGTATCTCAACAGTATGCTGTAAATTTTTAAAAGCCCCAAGTCAAATGCTCTAAGAGAACAGTAGAATCCCTCACAATTTGGTTTTTTTTTTCAGATATAACAAATATGTGGCTTTTTACCATACTATCTGAAGCATCAAAATACAACCTTATTTTTAGAAGATATTTTAAAACGTGTCTTTATGTTTATATATCCCGAAGTTAACAAGTTACCTAACATGTCATCATCAGAAGATTCACTGAAATTATCATTCAGATTTAATGCAACATTAAACATTTTGACTAACCCATATGTGTCATATCAAATTTAGTCAAAGGAATAAAATCCAAATGTTATTTTTCTTCTTCAATGTCTAACTTCTGTGCAAAAATTTATCCCCTCAAATGGCTAGATTTTTATTTCTATCAAAACTCTAAACACCAGGTAAAGTCAGGTGTAGGGACAGACAGTGAATTTATGTGACTATAGTAAAATAGTCTTCGTGCAAACATTTTCATAACTGACAGTACCAAAAGACTTAACAGACCCTGGGCTTGGCAATAATACAATACTTACGGAGAACTCAGTTGGACAGGAGACCTTTTTAAAAGGTCACTGAAAAGGATGAGGAGCTCAGTAAGCTTCTTTTCTTCCTTTTTTACTGATAAGGACTCGTTTCTATCCCTGAGCATAGTGACAGAGCCTGCAGGAGTGAAGCATTACCCATGGAAGTGGAAGACCAACTTATAGATCATTTAAACAAATCAGAAACATGCAGGTTGGTGGAATCCGATCAGATACATATAAGGTTGCTGAGGGAGCCAGCCGATGTCATAGGACTCTTTCTATCATCTTCAAAAACTTATGGCTGTCAGGAAAAGTTCCTCATGACTGGCAAATATCACCTCCATCTTCAAGAAGGATGAGGAGGATGATCCAGGGAATTGCAGGCCAGTCAAGTTAACTTCAGGTGCTGGCAAGTTTTTGGAGCGGGTCCTCCTGAAAGCCATCTCCAAGCACCTGAGGGTGATAGGGAACAGTCAGTGTGGATTTACAGGTGCAAATCATGCCTGACAAACCTGATTGCCTTCAGTGATGAGCTGACTGGCTCAGCACTGTTTAATGTCTTTTTAATAATGTCGCTGATGAGACACAATACACCTTCAAAATTTCATGGGTGGTAGCAAACTGAGGGGAGGGGTCCTATTTAGGGTGACCTTGGCAGGGTGGAGAAATGAACTGGCAGAAACCTCCTGAAACTGAATAAAGGCGAGTGCAAATCTTTGCACTTGGGATTGAATAACCCCCACATCTATACCAGCTGAGGGCCAACTGTTTGGGAGGTTGGTTCATAGAGAAGGACCAAGGGGTTGCTGAGGACAAGGTGAAGTAGAATCGACAATGTCACACTACTGTGAAGAAAGCCACATGCATACTGGGTTCTATTAGCAGATGCACAGCTAGCAGGTCAAGAAAAGTGGTTGGTTCCCTCTACTAGGCACTTGTGAGGCTGCATCTGGAATGCTATGTGAAGCCTTGGGCTTCCAGGTACCAGAAAGTTGTTGGGATAATGGAGTGAGTCCAGCAGGCAGGCCGGTGAGATGACTGGGTGCTAACAGCATGTGATATACAAGGAGGAGTGGAGGCAACTCAGTATGTTCAAGCCTAAGAAGAGGGGCCTCATGCGAGAACATACTGTGGTCTTTCAGCTGTCTAATGGGAAGGTCCAGAGAAGGCACAGCCAGACTCTTTTCAGAGGTGTTCAGTAAAAGGTTGAGAGGCAGCAGGCACAAATTGCAACATGTTCTGATCTAAGTTCCAATTAGATAACTGGCAGAAAAAATTCATAGTGGTAGCAGTCAGATACTGAAACAGGTGCCCAAAGAGGCTGAGGAGTCTTCACTGGAAATATTCAACACTCATCTGAACAAAGCCTTGTTTTGAGGAGGGAACTGAACCAAGTAACCTTCAGAGTTCCCTCAAACCAAAATTACTCCATGAATCTAGCTTGCTATGGTAAGTTAATCTGTATTCTAGGACAAACGTGACAATTTTTGTGTGCTTTTGGTAGGAATTTGCTGCATAATATTGACCTTAAAAAACAGGATAAACAATAATTGTCTTGTTTAATAGCACTACAAATGTATGAAAAGAAATAATTAAGAAAGATATGGGGGGAGAGGGGCACCAGTGCACCTCTATTGCATCACTGTGAAATGTGTGTCAATGTGATATTAATAGGCTTGTCCTTTCATAAATAATAATTTACCCGGATGTTTTTCATTCAAGATTTGATTTAGCTCTTCCTACTTCTGTCCCCTTCCTCCCTATCCCTAAACAAACATACTTTCAAACCTTATTGCTGTTAATAGTATCAGAGAAGATAAAATTGGAAATTGTTTCCCATGTTTTTTATATGCTCTCTGTAAGCTTCCCTTGCTGGCTGAGAGCTTTAGACTGGGACAGTGACCTTAGATGTGAAAGCGTGGGGGTTTACTAGTCCGTAGTTACCAGGTATGCTGTTGTGCCTCCTCATTCGGGTTGGAGGAACTTATTTCCATTTGCAGTATTCACATCCCCATTTGTCACATCTTTTCTCTTGCACAGGTTGTGGACAAATAAAATAGAGCACAGTTGGCTTTGTATCTTCTTCTCAGCTGTCCTGTTGAGGCAACATTTTTCTGCTGTGAGATTTTGAGCTGGCTAGGAAGTTACTCCTTGTGTTTAGTCTATGCCTGTGACTAAACTGAAATGTTACCTTTGTTCTTCTGTAACTTGTAAGGATCAAGTTCCATTTTTGACCTGCACACAAGGTGGCTTCACTGCTTCGGATGGGGCCATCGGAACCCTTGTGTTTCAGACGTGCCTTTCAGTACTTTATTCATCAATTGAGAGTATTTCTTGTTACCACTGGTCACTAGCTAATATTTTTCATCCTGATTGCTGTGAAACCAGCTTCCCTAACTGCCCTGTGCATCTTCTCTGCAAATAATTTCTCATCTTTTGGATGAAAAATATGCTAGATAAGCATAGATTTTTATTACCATCATACAGTTTATGGATTCAATGCACACTTCTATTGCTATCACTCAATCTGAAATCGCTCTTAATCACATTACTGTAAAATGAAAATAAAATTGCTTATCCATAAAATCCCAAGTAGGCTATTACAGATACTGCAAAATAAAAACATGCTTAACATTCTTATGCTAAGATTAAAGTGGTAAGCTCTTTTTTTCCCCTTTTCCTTTCTCTTCTATGGCTCTCTTCCTTTTTGTTGTCCTGACAGGGTGGTGTAGTCAACTATTCCTTCCTTCTGCATAACATGTTCTTCATTTGCAAACAGTAGAAGGCCCCTTTCATGCCGGAATATGTCAGCGTAACTAGCCAGTCTTTAAGTACTTCAGGTAATTCAGACAGATTTAATCATGCTCTCAGAAACTTACTTAATTTCCTTCTTATCCAGCATACAGGCCATTCTTCTTAATTAAGGGAAATATGTTTTTTACTTCCTTGGAGAACAAAATATTTCCAGTTGTCGCTTTCTGTTCATGACTAATTAACTCCTAGCTCTAAAGGGTAAAGTGCCACCTGTCCCTTTGGTGACTCAGCATACTCAGTTGCCCATAAAGTGTTTTTACATGGAACATTATTATGTATCTATTTACAATACTGACCAGATTATCTAGAAACTGGGAGCAAGGATGATGGTAGTTTTGGTGTGATAGTAGGGCTGGAGTGATTCAGTTCTAGCATCCTTCTTTCAGGCATTCTGGAATGAAATTGAATGAATGAGTAACCTATCTCCTTTAAAAAAAAAAAAAAAAAAAAGGTGAGAATAATTAGAAACTTGAGTTGCAAAATAGTCTCTGTAGATAGACCAGAAGAGCCTCATTTTGTCCTAGAAATTACAGCTGCCAACAACTGGCAGTTGCCAAGCTGGCGTGCTCAGTGCTGGCCTTGACAGAAGATGTAAAAGCTGCCATTCCAACAGAAAACTGAGGCTGCTTTCCTCCTAGTTCCTACTCCCCCGTGTTGCTCAGCTCCCTCCTCCCATGTAAACTTGTGACTTCTCAAAGCCTGGGATTTACTGTAGCTCGCCAGATGGTAGCTCTGAAAAGCATATGTTGTCTGCCTTAGCATTCAGCATCAGTCCAGCTTGTAGCTTTATCAGTCCCACTGGCACTAATAGCTCTGACCAGATTGTTTCCCTTCTGAATGCCAGCAAAACTCAGATTGTCTGCAAACTTCCCTTTGCATTTTATCTTGAGTTGTTCATGCCGTGTTTGATGAAGTAGTTAGTAGTTTTTTACTACTAATTCCTCCTATCAGTATATATGAAGGGTGCAAGGGCAAACACTTTTTCGATATTTCATATGTCAACATATTTTAAAGGATTGGTGTCCCATTAATCAACATAAAGTGTCTTTTAGCATTGCTTGGTTGCTCCTTCTTTGGCACCTTGCACAGAAAATCTGTTTTTCATCATTTCCTTTTAGGCCATCCTGTGTGAATAAAAACCTGAGAGAGATCAGTAAGTAAAGTTACGAGTAAAGACTCGATTAGGCTACTGCAAAATGACGCATTCTACTGCAAAAGTGACCACTGACTTGAAATGTGGGGGAAAAAAAAGGATTTTTCTGGCACATTTAGAGTACAACACTTACATAATAACTGCAACATTTAATGTAATCTCTTCTTAAAGGAAATGTTTCATGATCGTGTCTCCCAATCAAAGGGACTGTCTACCTGTCCACTACTTTATGAGTAATAGGCATAGTTTTTGTAGAGATGGTGCGGTGGCATTGTATAAAGGTTATCAGTGAGATGCAAATAACTGCTGCTTTTTACTTATTGTATGACATGTCTTCTTCCCTTTTTCGTATCTCTTGCTTTCAGCACAGATTTCACATTTTAATATGGAATGCGCAGATGTATATGCGCCAAGAGGTGGGGCACAGCAAACAGTTTTTGACACTTTGTTTCCTTTGACTGTTTATTTCCATGTTCTTTTTGAGTATGCGTGGATCATATGAACAAATAATAGCTGAAATGTAGCTGAAGAAGTCTGCATTGTATTTTAGAATTCTTAAAGCTTCAAACATTATTGTAACATGGGCAAAAACCTTATAGTGTGAACAAAACCCAAACATTTGGAAGGTAATTTTTAAGTATTACTGTATTGGTTAATGTTATATAGAGCAGATGAGTACACGCTATTCCAAACTTATTCTGTCTTTTTCTCCTAAATTATATTGTGAATCTTCTGATAGCATCGTCTATTTTCCCACCCTTACTTATACACGTACATCACATTCTTGTTGAATGCATTCCACTTTCCTGAAAATTACTCCCTTTCTCTGTCTGTAAAGCAACTCCCCAAACTCAGAACCATTCTCACCGTCAAGTTTAAGTTTACTGTCCTCAAGTTGTCTTCTATTAGCTGCAGTTCAGATCCCATCCAAACCAGAGTGCTGCCCTCCCTCAGCCTCCTCGTGCACCCAGATCAGAACCAAAGATTTCCTCAGCACCTCTTAAACTGAAACTTAGCACCACCAGTGAAGGTTTCTTGGTGTTCTTGTGCCCTTGTTTTGGGAAGTGCAGGAGGAGCTGTGGGTATCAGCGCTGCTTAACCTATAAAACTACAGCAATTCCTGCCTCTTGCTGGTGTCAGTACTGCATCTTCTGCATAGTTCTCCAAAGCTTATGGCTTTATTCCTGCCTAAGCTGGGTATTTTGCTAGTGTGTGTGGCTCTGCGTTAATGTCCTTCCATGTGAAAGAAGAATTTAAAAGATTTTAAAGATCTTGTTGCTCTGAAGGTTCGGGAAGGGTGGGTTGTGCATGAAGACCTGGAAGGCCAGTTATGAGGTGCAGTTTGCTGTAGGAGAGCGTATCAGGGGTACATGCATGGCAGATCAGCTTGATTGTCTTCTCTCCTTCAGAGGGACTGAAGGAGCTTCAGGAGCACATATGAATTGTTAGTAGTTTTCCATTACAGATGTAATCTTCCACAGATATATTTGTATCTCTTTTTTTTTTTTAATTAATTGACAGAAATACATCTTATTAATTTGCAAATACCTTCAAGGAAAATGTAATCCTAAAGCAAGACACAGTGAGTTTGATTAAAACAACACAGCTTTTAATTTTTTTGAATAGTTTAAAGGGTCTGTATGCAGCTACATTCTTCCTGACACCTGTCTGCATAAGCAGAAAGCAATCAACAACAAAAAAAACCACCAAAACCTTTAAAGGAATTTCAGCTGATTTCTTGAAAATTGCAAAGAAGGCGGCGTGTGTTTTGTTCTGCATCTTGGAATAGTGGAGGATGCTTTTTGAATTATAGGTAGAGAAATTTTCTTTCAAAGCAGAAAGGGACTGGAACTCTTGTCTTACTGCATCCTGTTTTGACTGCAGCCTCAGTAATTCTTTATTAGATTTTTCAACCCTGGTTATGTCTCTCAAACTGTGATATATGTCTCCCTATAAAAAGACAGATAATTTACAGAAAATATATGAGATTCCTGTTAGGAATATTTTTCTTGACGGTAAAGGCAGTTGTTTGTTGATCTTTCTTAATGATTATGAGTGTTCCCCAATTACTTGGAAGATTAATTCATGTTAGGGAAGCAGAAAAGATCTCAATGACAGGCTACATCAAGGCAGTTGTCCTGGTAAGGGGATCAGCTCAATTAAAATCTTAGGTTTGCCTCTTTTGTCTCAAGGTCACTACATAAAAAGTAGTTCCCTAGAGTAGTATAGTTATCTAGATAAAGAATTTATCTTCCTCGTCAGATACTCCAAACTAGAGATTATTTAATTAACGAACTTCGTGATCACTGGAGATACCAGTGAGAGTATATTTCAAATGTCTGAAGCGTGGGGCATCTTGTCACTGAATGTTTTTTTATTCTGTGATCCTTCAGAATATATTAAAAAAATTAATGTATTTGTTCAAAATGCTCACGGATATACTTACTAGTTTTGTAGCAGATCCACTTACTGTGTAGTGGCAGAAATTCCTCCTCAAATGCATAAGCCAGTAACCTTGTCCATGCACATTACCAAGGCTATTACAGAAACTGATGAAGACGATTGTCTTATGTGTTGCTTGCAACACTCTCAGAGTTCTTCAGAAACCCAGTGGCATTCGCTTGCAAAGTATTCCTAGTTGTATTCTGGAGTCCTGAAGCTGACAGACTGAGAAGACAGTATTACAGCTATATCAGAGAAGGAGGAACTAAGCCATCTGCACTATTTAGATAGGCCATTCAGCCCCGTATGTGGTATATTTATTATAGATAATGCTGCTGTCCCACATTTTCCAGGCAGTCAAAAGTCTGTAACAAATCATCTCAGTGGGCACTATTTGTATTAACCTGATGTGAGTTGTCAAAGCCAGGGCTACAGAATGTATTTCGTAAGAGGACATACCTCTTAATAAATCAATTTGCTAAGCACCCAAAAGAAATATGCCAAGCATGTCATTCTGAGAGTCTTTGCAGTCTTCATTCCTTACCAGAGATTGGTCTCACCCAGCGGATACCAAAATAGAGCTGTGTACTTCCCATCTCAGATTCTCACGATAATGAAGATGCTGTAGGAAGGTACAGTTTGATGAATGTGATAACACTCCTTTTCAATCAACCCCATCCTTTTGCATGCATTTCCCAGTACTGTCTATTGCAATGGCCAACTTAGGATCAGGTTGGGTACAGCTTGAAAACAATTTTGTTTTTAAAAAGATAAGCTAAATTGTGTAAGATTTTTATTTGGGTGTCTCAGCAACATAAAATCATCAGGCTTCTAGCCCTGAAATCGACCAGTTTATGTTTTTTTCAGAATGGTCCTGCTAGCATCACTGACCTCACATCATTTTCTTAGAGCAAGACTGAATGTTCTCATGCATGTTTTTCTTTTATATCAGAAATCCTCTTCCACTGAGTTGGTACCTTCACTGTGTTTTCTTTTTTGTCCTTGGCAACTGCTCAGTTTAATACCTTTTGCTGAAGACTGGATTTTCAGGAGCTGTCAGCTTGTAAGATGTATCTTGATTCTTTAACATACACTATTTCAAAACGATGGGATAATATCAACTCTCATCCCAAATTTCTGCAAGTTTTTAAAGAGGACTTGTCTCTTTTGATAACTTGTATAGTATATGCTGTAAGGCAAGCATAAGCTACTCTAGCGTACTTCTTAAATTCTTTGCTTTTACAATTTTGTTCTCCTTACATTATATTTAGTTTTTGGTTTTGTTTCAATGACTGATTTTTACATTCAATTTTTTTCTTTTAATTATTGGTTACATCAGGTGTTATTCTAGAAGGACTGGAAAGATCACATACCCGTATGAAAGAAAACAACTGCTGTATTGTAATTTGTTTTCTTTTCTGGCTAGCGGGACTGCAGTTAAAAGAGACACGTGTGATCTTAGATCACAAAAACACACTCTGAAACCTCAATAAAATGCCATTCATAAGGAAGATTTTATTGCTGTTTAGAAAATACTTTTTTCAGCCAAATGGTGCAGGTCTCTTGACCAGAGAGTGACTGGCTGTGTGTGATCTGTTCACTGGGCGGTTGGCCCGTGCACTGGAGTTAAAGGTAAAAAGAACAGCACCTTTGGGAGTTCTTCCCACACTGCTAGGGCCAAATTCAACTAACCCAGCATGTTGCAGGGAGAAGGAATCTACATTGAGGCCTAATCAACCATTTTATAAATGTCATTTTTGGCTTTGCATCTGTTTGCTCAGTTAACAAAAGCAGAAGTAAAAATACAACAGAACATACTTATTTGTTGAACTACTGAATGCTTTTATTAAGGTCCTTAAAGCATTAGTATTTTTCTTAACAAAGGAACACCCATATCATTATCTTACAGATTTTTTTCAGAGTTCACCTTAGTTTTATTTTTAATGCTCCTAGCTTCTATAAAAACTAGACTTTGCAAGGCTTTAAGGTTAAAGGTTTCTTTTCTAGTTCAAATGCTGTCAACTTTCAAAAATAATTACGGAACTTGATATATAATAAATTTGGTATTTAATCTCAGAAGCCCGATTTCAAGTTTGACATCAGTTATGAAATTATGGTAATTATTCATCATTTTCATCACACAACTTGCTTCCTAATAAATAGATACTGGAAATTTAAATATTTGGGAAGCTGCACATTACTTTTCTTAGGGTTTTTTTATCTGCACATTACTGGGGTGAATGGATCTAGTGGATCATATCTACAAAAGTAGAATTATGGATTGGTGGAAATGTGAGTGTGCTATAGATGTTTATCTGAAGTTTTTAGTGTCTTGGTTTTAGTATCTTGCATCTGGCCCTGTCTGAAAGCGGACCTTTAGTTTGCTTAATTTGATATGGGCATGTTGCACTAAAATGAAGACACTTCTGTTAATATCTGCTTGTAATATCTCAGTTTTAGCCAGTTCATTAAGTTGGTATTTTCTTCCATTTATCTTGACAGTGTGAAGGCAACAGCATTTGACTTTACCATTGTTTGTGTGTAATTGGGCTACTGCCTCATGACTGGAGTGTAGCCTGGTTTATTCAGATTTTGTTCGATCAAGCAATTGAAGGAAAAAATTTTATTTTCCCTGAAATAGATTATTGCTTAGAGCATGCATTTGAGACAAGTGCTTCTCATCCTCGGTTAGATTTCTCTTTCTATTAACACATTTATTAGGTACCTTTCTCTCAATTCACTAACTGTGGATGCTGTGCCATTTCACTGTATCGTAAGGAAAATTGTTTCCATAAATGAGTGTTCCCCACTGGTCGCTGAGAAATAACATTTCACAGTGGAAGCACCTGTAGCATTCAGATTTAGCATTCACGGTTTTGATTATATTTCTTTGTCTTCCGCTAGACGAAATCAGAGATGAATAGAAGAAGTGAAAAAAAAAGTATTACCCTATATTGCATGTTATGTGGCCAAATGTGAGAGGTGGTTGTGTTTGATAGTTGACCCATTTTACCTCAGAGAAGCTTCGGCCTGAGTTTGAAGGCCTGTAGTTGCTCACACAGGTAATTCTTAACCCGGAGGAAAGAAGGCAAGAAGTGTGGAGTTGAGATCAGCTTCTGGTCTTTGACTTCCACACCTCTTGATTCATACACTATCAGGCTCCTGTTCCTAAAATTTGGGGCAAGCTGGTTTCCCATAGCCTGTCTAGTCTTCATCCCTTGCCCCCTCCAGTGCTGATCTGAACACACACTTTGTTTTTAAAAATCAAAGTTTCCCAGCTTCAGGAAATGAAGTCCACCCTCCCCATCTCTTAAAGCCACTGTGGGACTTCTTGCTCGCATACAGCAGACCAGTTGAATTTTCAGGGACTGTTAATATTTTCATTGGCTTATGTTACCTTGTCATATAAATGGCACAGAACAGTGAGGAGCAGTGTAACAAAATGATCACAGATTGTGGGAGGAGACGCTCACAAGCAGAAGTAACTTGAATGTGGAGTTTGCCAGCTGTGCATCTGAACAAGAGCAACTCATTGGAAGTATGTTGTTTGGTTTATTTTAGCTGGGATGCTATGTACAATGGAGGCGGTAATATTGAACCAAGCTTTTTGAAAAGCATAATGAACTTATGGTTTCTTTTACTTAGTAACTTAATGCACTATTTTTTGGCTCTAGTCTGACATTGAAGAATAGCAACTAATTACTTAGGAAGCTGGGATTGCTACGTGCAGCCCAATGAAGCAAAGGAAGAGGCCCAGTTAACACTTACTGTTTTTAAAAAAAGTAAATCCAGCCATGCTAAATTCCATGTGGATCTTCAGCAGTGTGTAACTTCCCTGATCCTAATTTTTCAATGCGTAAGATAGGGAACTTTGTTCGGCCTTTGGCAATTCTCCTTTGACTGTCAATCAGACACTCAGTTGCGGTGATGGGACTGTGTGATGTGGTTGGTCCTGTTTCCTTCATCACTTCTGTAACTTCCTTTCATCACTTTTATTTTTTTCTTGAGGTTAAGCAATTAGGCTTTCCAGACTCTGCCATTATTCTCTGTGGTCTGGTGATCAACCACTAGTAAGGTAAAATGAGATTTGAGTGACTAAGAGCTAAAGCAAAACCTTTCAATACAGGGTTTTTTCATATTTTCAAAACAAAGTAGCATTTTTGGGAAGAATTTCTCCTTGGCTTCCTTCTGTTATACTTCCCAGAATGTAAATGTTTTACTTTCTGTACCAAATCTAAAAAAAAAAACCAAACAAGCAAAACCGCACAAACAAACAAACCAACCAAACAAAAACCCACAACCCTCTATGTGTTTATGATCTTTTAAATTCATAAGTTAAGGTTAAGGATATGGCCAACTGAAATATTTGGTGAGGCAGACCTTAAAAACAAAGAAGTGATGAAGGAGATGGTGAGGGTAATGTAGTAAGTTGGACACTTTCCTGTGAGTTTTAAATCAGTCTAGCTCAGATCACTAGCATCCCATTGTTTTGATGTTTTTGGTTTTTGTTTTCAGTAAAAATTTCATTTTTTTTTTCTCACCCATGTAATCATTAATCAACAAAACTGCTCGTAAGGGTCTGAGCAACTTAGCTGAGTGTTTCCTGCCTTCCAGCATTTCCTTCTGGAATTTTTTCCCATTATAGTGCGTTTTGCGCTCTGACCTGAATTGCTGTAGTATTACAGTCTTTCAGATGGCTGCTTCATTTCATTCCAGGAGTGAATAAATGCACTCCTGTGTCTCTTAGGACTACAAAGTGCTTTTAGGTCTTCTGCAAGGATATCAACTTCCTTGAGTTGGGCAGCATAGGGGCAGGTGCTGATCTCCTCTTTCTGGTGACCAGCGGTAGGACACAAGGAAATGGAGTGAAGCTGCATCAAGGGAGGTTCAAGTTTGGCATTAGGAAAACGTTCTTCACTGAGAGGGTGGTCGGTCTCTGGAACAGGGTCCCCATGGAAGTGGTCATGGCACGAAGCCTGTCTGGACGATGCTCTTTGTCTTATGGTTTAGTTTTAAATAGTCCTGTGGGGAGCAGACGATTGGACTCCAATGATCCTTATGGGTCGCTTCCAACCTGAGATATTCTATGATTCTGTATTATAGACTGTAGAATCTAGTAAGTCATAATACAAGGCAAATTGGCAGTTTTAAACTAAATAATATCTTGCTTCATTGAATACAGTTTTCTTTGCAGTTTTTTTCAGTAATGTTGAATATTGTACCAGTTTAACTTATGTTGAGGAACAAAGTGTTCTTAAAAGCAAATGAAGTTCATCTATCCACCAGGATTAGTAGCTGCAGCAACAGTGGACTGTCCTGTGGGTGGTGGTAATGCTACGTCAATGAAGGCTCAAGCTAAACAATCTTTCTGACATGGCTGACTGACACATAGAAATATTTTCTGAGTACCCAAGTCAGATGAATGAAACAGGCTGTTCCTATAGCTGTGCACAAGATCTGTATATTTTTTCCTATTCCGTGTACTCATTAGGTGAAATATAGTATGTGCGTATACATTTTGTCTTGAAGGTAAGCTTCTCTGATGGTTCGAATGATCTGTAAATGTTTACTTGGATTATTATAAAGACACTGCTACGCGTTAGCCACATAACTGCAAAGGAAAAAATATATTAAAATATAATTTTAAAATTCAAATTAACTTACGCATATTTTCAGTTAACATTTTGTCACCTTTTATTTTAGAAGAAGAGCATTTGAAATTGTGCCAGAAAAGATAACCAGATGAGGATAATAGTTTATGTTACATTAACATGTGGCATGAATATCCATATGAGGAAAGAATTAACAGCTTTATATGCTGATGTACATTACAATAAAAGATAGTGAGATTAGTATTAAAATGCAAAAACATATTCATGTTAGTACAGAAAAATAATTTCATAAAAGCTTTAATAAACAGTAAGGCCTATAAAGCAATTAATCTTACTAGGGAGGAAAACTCTTGCTTATTCTGATTGTTTTCATTCATTTCCTATAGTGTTCAGCTATACCTCATCACTGGAAATTCAGGAGTTTCGCAGAGAAGTGGAAAGGTGTGGCTTTTTTAATTGGTGGAGCTCTGTGATTAAAAAGGGGTAAAATCATAGAAAATTAATAGTTCTTTTCAGTGTCCAGATTGAGAAATTTTATGGGTTTCTTTCAGCAGGTGTTGTGCTTAAATTAGGCACCCAAAATCAAAGGATGTGAAATGACTGATTCTGAAAATTTTGGCCTGTCTTTTGTCGAAAGACTTCGCATTTTATTTTTCTAAATTAGAAGCCTGATTTTGTTTCCACTTCCTTTTCTCTAATATATTCATTGTAACAGTACTTGACGTGACATATTGTGAAATGGAGAAAGATTCTAAGCAATGGAAAAGATTTTTCATTTCCAAGTGTTAAATTTTTTAGGATCTGTACCTCAAAAAAAGTAATTATCTGAAAATTGCTATTAAAAAATGTAAAAGAAATTATTTCCAAACTGAGTGGGATTCTTCACTGTAAATCAGTATAATAAACATTCTCATTAGATGATTCTTGTTTTATATATGACTAGAAAAGTTTTTACTATTTGATTTGAGGGTGACTCTGAGAACAAACCTCTTCTGAGATGAGGTAGTTTTGCTTTTGTTAGTTTTGTTATTGCTTCTGCTGGTTCCAGTGATATTCTTCTTTCAAGCTTTATCTCATTGAATGTGACCCGGCTCTCCGGTTTTTATTCGAATCACCAGCATTCTTTTCTGTCTCTGTAGTCCCATGTTTCAGAAATTCGTGTGCTCTTTATGATGAGAATTCCACATTTACATGAGGAATTGGTGTTTACTCAGTTACTGTACATGCTAACCTGCACCATCATTGCAATTAATTCGTGCTATCTCTAATCATGTGCAGTTTTTTCAGTTTTAATAAAAATTCTCTTTCAGATGAAGGATTTCTTTAAAACTTCACTGTCCCTTTGACAGGGTTATGTGCTGTATATATGTGTAATTGCATTCAAAAGAGCTAAAAGAACAGTAAGTTCACAAAATGAAGCTCTCAAACTGAGGGAATTCCAGAGCTTTGTTTCTTTCTGCAGTCCTTATTAGTGTCCTTGTACACACAGATTATGGCAAATCTTTATTTTCCTCTTGACTCTCTCCTCATAGGATGTACCATTTGCAGCGTGCTCACTTAAGGCACATATGTTCTGTATTTTATTGTTCCAGTTCAGTATGTGGTCCAGTTCTGCACATTGTTCAGTGGTGGTATGAAGATGTTCTATAACAACCATGTTATATTTCGTTGTTCAAAACAGTAACAGAACTGTCTTACTGAGCCATGAATTCGATGATTCCTATTAATGAAGCTTTTGAGGTCTGTTGATATTAAAAATGTATGTGTGTATTTAAATATTTTAAAAATAATGTTTGTATATATGAAAACATTATTATCTGACTTTGAAGACTGAAAGTTATCTGACAGAGAAGAGGATTCTTTACAGAACTGCACCATGGATTCTTTCATGGTGCAAATGTTCAAGGGCTCTGGGCTTGCATATGCTAAACGTTTTACACAATTACCTGCGTGAAGTATTGTAACAGTGAGAATTATCATTTGGTACTGGGGCATTGAGCTAAGATGAGATGAGTTTTCATGCATGGAATATCTGCAAGCCTTTTAGATTTATAGATCTCAAGTTTGACACAACCTTCTCAGTTTATATAGTTAAACAGTTGGGGAAATTTTGGCTAATGCCATAGATACCTGTATCGTTTGAAAGGTTTATTGCCCAACTTTCGTTGCTTTATGACATTCGAATTGTGGAGTTTTAGTTCTATCCTGCAGATGAATTCAAGTTTCCAAACAGTATGATGGTTATGAAGATTGAGCTGAGTATTACAAGCACTAGCTGATTTCAAGATGTCCATCTCTTAAACTGCTTTAGGAAAGCTTGAGTTTGTCTCAAAATATCCACCTAGCATATTAGAAAGACGTTAATTTCAGGTCAGACATGAGAAGGTGATTGTCAATAGTATATATCTTTATAATTACTCCTTTCTTTGAAATACATCTTTTGTCTGAAAACGTTTTGGACCATGCAGGAGATTATCTACTTCAGACATATTTTGATGAGGATTGTGGCTTTATTAGTATTGTTGTCTCTTATCTAACCAGTAGATTACAGTAATGCAGATCAGTTTCCCAACAGGTGAATATACGTTTGCAAGTTAATAAAAAAAGAATTATTTTCCCTAATTTTAATTTAGAAGTTGAATGTGTTAGGCTTACATATTTTCATTTTCTGCATTGACTTAGCTGTACTTTCTATGTTTATTTTACTGGACAGATAGAACTGTGTATTGTGCAAGCTGGGTCAGTGCCAACATAATATTTCCAATAAGTTGTTTAATCACTGAACAAGTCTGCTTTCAAACTGGGCAATGCGCCCTTTGCCAGTGTGCAGCACTGGGTTAGAATAACTTAACAATTATACTGGTTGTGTTTGAAAAGCATCCTGACTCACAACAATTGCAACTGTTGGACAAGGTAGTTAGTATGCCAATAATTTTTTAACATCATCAGAAAAGGACTTGCTTTTTTTTCTTGGTCTCTGGAGGCCCATCAGCAC
The DNA here is from genome assembly GCF_964273445.1 of Streptopelia decaocto. Taxonomy (NCBI): domain Eukaryota; kingdom Metazoa; phylum Chordata; class Aves; order Columbiformes; family Columbidae; genus Streptopelia; species Streptopelia decaocto. The sequence goes on along the minus strand of NC_138663.1, from coordinate 65,786,989 downwards.
TTTTTCACACTAATAGAAATTTGTTTAGCACCAAGGAAAATTTGCTGTCTTTGCAATTTTCCCAGCTCCAGTTGGCTTACATTGCCAAAAGCAGAGCTCAGCGTTGAACCTACATGTTTTTGGGAGAACTCAAAGCACTCATTAGCCATATGCCACATAATTTGAAGATACGTGTTGCAAAGAGATACGTTCTTGTTCTTGATTGTACTTCTGTCATGTGTTCTGAAGAAAATATTAAAGCAATTGTTTGTGATCTCTTCTAAAAGTACTTCTGAAACAGAGAAGAAACAGCTTCCCTCTCTATGTGGATAACATACCATATAGGAAGCTAGTATATGATTCTGCTTTCTAAACAGTAAATTAAAGAGCCATCTCTACTACTTGCATGATGTTTTGGGGAAATCTTGCAACCAAAGAATCTGTCTTTTATTCCAAAATCCAAACTCCAGATATAATTACAGAGAAAAGGGCTGAGGAAGCAAAGCTAGCCTGCTTTGTTTTGATTGGACTAAAAGTTTAGACTTCAGTTCTCTGTGGTCGGGAGGCTGAGATTAAAGGGTCTGTAATTAGATTCAATGCTCCTTGTGTCTTAATGCCCAGAAAGGCCAAACCCTGGCTGCAGGCAATGGCAGTTGCCAGGATCATCAAAAATAATTCATAGATGCAAGTGAAAAGGAAACTATACGCACTTTTTGAAATAGTTTGTTCTTCCTTGTTCTGTCTTGTTTCTGTAAAAAGAAAGGATAGAAAATCCCTCAAAATATCTAGTAAACAACTAGAACTTGAGGTTGAAAAGAAATAGTTTTACTTCTGGAAACAGATTGCTTTGATCTTGTAGGTAGTCCCCTGTATTCAAGTCACGTTTCATTAGTTTTTCCTTCAGATCCTCCTGTTTTCCTTGCATTAGATAAAGTGGTACCCAAAGCAAAATAGGATATTAGATGTCTGCATTTTATATGTACATGAGTGTATGAACAGAGAAGAGATTTCTAGTCCCAAGAGGGCAGGTGCATCTTTTGATTAATAGCTTATGCCAAATAATAATTAAGGTTTTCCCTTCAGAAGTTTCTACATTTGGGTTAATGGTAATACGCAAAATGAAGTGGGGGTTTGAGGCTGAATTAACAGTTGAGGGTAACGCTTGAGGATGAGTTTGGCATTGATGACCTTCTGCAAATGAAATGGTGGTACTTGAGGGCTCCCCTGTTCCCCGGTCCAACTCACCAGTGCTGGGGCTGACAGCAGGCCTGCTCTGGACCACGTGCTGAGTCCTCTTCTCTTTTACAGGCAAGTTAAAGATCAAAATAAGAAAGTAGCAAATCTGAAGCACAAAGAGCAAGTGGAGAAAAAGAAGAGTGCACAGATGCTGGAGGAGGCCAGGAGACGAGAGGATAACCTTAATGACAGCTCCCAACAGCTTCAGGTAACATGGGAATTCAATTAAAGCAATGTGGCCCATCAGCCGGGCTCAGCTGACTCGCTCTCCGCTGTAATTCCTGATCCCTTTTCATAGCTGTTACCTAAGAAATTTGTTACTGATTGTTTAAAAGGACACGTCTATCTCAGAGTGCTTCAAAGAAAGCAGCCTCTCTCAGTTGCCTTCATAGTCTACTCCATTTTCATAAAAGGGTAAACTAGTTTTAACTGTTAGCTCCATTATGAAGTGCATCATTGGAATAATTTTATCATTTTGGTATTGAGATTGGTGTAGTGTTTCTTTCTTCGCTGCTCTTCTAACAGCTTTTTTCTTTAGCTGTTTTGTGTATTTTCCCAGCTGGCTTTACCTTATATTGGTGCCTTCAGTAAATGAGAGATGACCAAGTAAGTATTCTTATAGTGAATTGAAATTATTGTGGAATAACTGGAGGACCATGTTTTCTGTGTTCACTCATCCTTGTTTGACAGCAAAATCCTACTCTACCCCATGAATTCTTGGTATGCTTACTAGTCCATTTGCTTTATTTTCTAAATTGTAACATGCTGCAGCCCCACAGATTTATCTGGTTACCTCAAATCCACCTAGGCATATAAAAGTCACTGGTATGAAAGCAAGTCAAATATTTCTCCATGTGTTATTAGCTGTAGATGTTTTATCAAATGGTAAGTTTTCAAGTGCTGTCATAAAAATGCTAAAGTATTGCCATGAAATAAAGCAAAGATACCATGATGATAAGTGAGGAGATGATAGATATTTTGCTATGATTTATTTAATTTACAAAAATGACTTTCCTTTTGGTCAGTGAAAATAAACATGGAAACGGTACTCTACCCTTGAGGTCTATTAAAATAATTTTTAAAATCTTTAGAGAGCAAGCCTTCTCATAGGCGTTTTCCTTTGTTATCTTAGGTTAAATCCCATTTCTTGTTACCAGCTAGGTATCTTAATACGTCTACAATGAAGACACAGAATAAACTGTAATAGTTCACTAGCAAAGATAAATCCCCTCCATAACGTGAACAGATACTTCTTTGTTCTGTGGAATTCCAGGAAGATGGTTTCAGTCCTTTAAGAACTTTTGAAGAAACCAAAGAAACATGTGTCCATGTGGAATTCTCTCACATGAACCATTCTGAGGTTTTCCCCCTCAATACCAGTCCTATATATGTAGGGCACTGAAATAGTTAAGCTCCAACTATATGAAAATTATGTCATAACTGCAGACTTTTATAAAAGGCTGGGATATGGGATTTCTACATCTGCTAATGGGTTTTGTGGCAATTCTATGGCAATCCACAAGGCCCTCGTTTTGTGGCAGCTTAAGTTTAAATAACACAATCCTCCTTGTATTAATAAAATGTCTTTAGAAATTCCTAAAACTAATACAATATTTGGTTAGGGTTCTAATCTGCATCTGAGTAAAATCTATATTTTAAGTTTGAGAAGGTAAGTGGTACTTGATATTTGCCTTGCAATTGTGTGCATGGTGTATTTATTGAATGACACCATTCCACAAGATCATCTTTGTTTTTATGTAGCGCTTTCAGATTTTAAAAGGTATGGCTTTCTTTTCTGGCTTTTCCCCCCACTATTATTCTTTCCCTTTTTATTTTTTCTTTCTTTTACACAAACGGAATGCTTTGGTAAAAGTCTGAAAGTTGTTTTCTCTCAGCTCCTATTTGCATATTGAAACTGCTCTTTTTTTTTTTTTTAATAAAGAAACAGTAAATTATGTAATGGATAAATGGATAAATTGTGATACTTTGGTTACTGATAACTTCAAGTCCTGTTAAAACTATTCAACCACAGTTCCTGATACTTCAAAGAGATTGTACAGCTACATTGTATCAGAGTTCTTTAAGAATGTGTAGCTGTCACAGAATCACAGAATGTTAGGGATTGTAAGGGACCTCAAAAGATCATCTAGTCCAATCCCCCCGCTGGAGCAGGAACACAGGAAGTCCTTGCAATGTACTATCCAATTCTTTACTTGTGAAGTATTTTAGCAATAGAGAGATCATAGATGTAAAACTATGAAGAGCATAGTTAATATAATTGTACTCTAAACAGTTACCTTTTTTAATTTCAAAGTTAACCAACTTACAACTAGGAGCATGATACAAATAACCAGTTTTCTCTTTTGAGGAAGCCAAGTTGTTTGATATTTTTCTCTTCTTCTCCATTGTTACTTTGTTCTAGGTTGATGGTCTAATATGGTAGCTAAAACTGGGGACAAAGATGTCACAGTGTGTGATTTTATTATCTTTACCATTTTACATTCAGGTTTTCTAATTAAAGATGTTTATACAGCAGTACATACTTTTTTTTCCACTTTGCTTATGTTTTGTTTTATTCTGCACTGGTATCTGTTGCTTAGTGTATAATTACATGCAAGAATTTCTGAGATTATAAATATATATTATTACTAATAAATGCATGTAAAAAATTCAGATTGAAGTGGGATGTGATAGTCAACATTGAAATGTATACGTTTTCACGCTATTTATATTACTTGATTTTCCCTAGTGCCTTTCCGGCTTTTGTGAACCTAATTGTCCTGTTTGGGTGGGCTCGATTTTAGAGAGCCTTTCCCATATTCGACACAGGGCTGAAGGGAATGCTTTCATTCACAGATGAAAAAGGTCTGTATGCTCTAATGAAAATATCAGGCTGAGGTAAAATATGGAGTGTTTAATGACAAGGGACAGGTTCAATAAAAACTCTTTCCTTTAGAAGAGCCTTCCGCTTATAGCCTCCCTCTCAAGGACTGCAACATTTTGGTTTCCTGGAAGTAAAATTTAGCCAGGAGCAATTTCAGTTTGTTAGTTATGGAGACCTGTCTTCTTCTTTGACTCTGAAGGACACTGCTTTCTAATCAATTGAAAATAAAAATAAATTTGAGAGGAACGTAGCTTTTTTTTATGCAACCATTGTTGGCTTTGGGGTCAGGACACACAAGCACCAATTTCAGATAATTTTGGTATTGGTGGTTTTGGCTGGAATTAATAAGACATTATGAAATGCTTAAAAATATATGATCTGCATGTTCTTCGGTTGACCGTCTGCAATCCAGTCAAATAAACACGCTCCCAAGCACATACTCCACTCCTCCTCGCTGTGTCTCTAACAGGCATGTGGTTTCTTTCTTCCTGAGCCCAGTAACAAAATGTTCGTTTATTCAGAGAGCTCCGATGATGGAAGTTTGGTATTTTGGGGAGTGGGGGAAGAATGAAAACCATAATGTCTCAATTCTAGTGAGATGGATAAATGGCTTTCCAAATTTGTCTTTTCCTCCTGGGTTCCCTTAAACCACAACTCTCCAGAGATCTGAGAGGTTAACGAGTGTCTGGTCTATAAGCAGAATAAAAAAACAAGCTGTTGGGCTGGAGTAGAAAATTCATGTTTCAAGTAACTAAAGCTTGGCTATTGTGAAAAGGAATTGATATGCTGTCTGGTCCTAGAAAGGTAACTTTTACTGCAATTTCAACATATTTGAATGGGTACTTAGAACTGATATCTTTAAGGTAGTATGCATAATTTCTTGTCCTGTCCCTCCAGCATCTTCCAGAGTTTTTAGGAGGAGTTTTCAGAATATTTTATGACATAGAGTTGTGTACTACTGGCTCTGTATTGCAGTAGCTATCTATCAGTCTCTAATTGCTGCTGACAAACTATATGTCCAGAAGCTGTGTAAAATATATTTGAATGCTTTAATGAACAACTGTAAAACCAAGTGATTTTTTTTCTTCTTTTTCACACCCAAGTCTAGATAATTTAATACATCATTCCTAATCCATGAATTATTTACTCAATTATATGTTGTTTGTTTCTTGTGATTCTATAATCATTTTATCATATTGAGCATTAAATAGGAAAAATAGCCTTCTAGTGGAAAGCACTGAATCTTCAGTCTAAAAAGAAGTGCAATTTTTTGTTCAATAGTGCAGTTACTGGGATCCAGACAAAACTCGATGAAATGGATAGGTAGCCAAATACTTTCTCATCAAATAAGCCTTCTAAATTCATTAAAGGTCAGGATCTATTTTTTATGAGGCACCATACTGTGCACATACAGCCAATATGAACATTCAAAAATCTGAAAACCCAAGTGAAGGCCAGTACATCTGGTCTTAAATTACAGAAGAATTTCCTCTTGACATTCTATGATTTGACCTTGAGGGTAGGGTGGCTGACATTTTTTTCATCTGATTTGTTGATGGTAATACCATGCCATAATGAAAATAATGGTTTGTCATATTTTGGCTGTTAGTAAATACAGATTGTGCTTCCCTAATTAATCTGTGAACTTGCTTTTGGGCAGTGTGTACAAAGCTCCTGAAGAAACATTTACATTTAAAGAAAAGTTCAGGATTTCCTCCATAACTTTCTAGGCATCGTCAGCTTTGAAATAAATTGGTTATGCTAGTTAAATGGTATTAATGTGTTTTTCTGGGATAAGTGAATTTCAAGTGCTGAGTTCCTGGCTGATTCCTCTTCCGTACAGGCCTCTGCCATGTCAGGTTCCAGCCTTGCCTGCCAGCTGAGTAGCGGGTACTTTATCCCTTGGATCGTGCAGCACAACATGTTAAGGCCCATGGAACTGTCAGCTCCTCCATTTCAGCCTGGTATAAATCTGTTCTTTAACGCTATCTGATATCTGCAGGATTTATTCCAGAGAACAGTCTGATGTGTCCACCCTGTATTGTCTCATTGAGCTCAGATCCATCTTTGAGAATTATTTGGATCAAGGTGTTCTTTCTGCCTCCCTTCCTCTCCCAGTACTTTTAAGACAGTGATTACATCAGGAGGAAGGTTTGGCCTTCCTACCCCTGGGTAAGTCTCTGTGCTGCCCAACCTTGCAGGTTCCTTAGGCCTGACTGGGTGCCATTAGCACCTGTGCAGGTGGTTTTAATTTCACTAAATGGTAGACTTAGGTCATCCTCCTCCTGTCCTGTAGGACATAAAGCACTGAGAGGATATGAATTCACTTTGCAGTTCAGTTTTTAAGAAATTTGTTGGCATTTTTTGAAGGGGTGTATATACATTTTCTTGTCAGTCACCAGATCATTCCTAGCTCACAAAAAAAGGATAAAACTTAACATTGTTACATGTTCTTGATAATTAAGCAAAAATGTAATTCTAAACTCACAGATTATGTGAATCAGATTTCTACTATCTGTCTCTTGGTATTACACAGAACTCTTGTTAATTAAAATGTAGCAGATATGAACAAATACAGGCTTTAAAGAACAACCATACTTCATGAAAACCCAAATGGAATAAATTTATGCAAATTTTTCCTCCTTTTTGATTTGGACTAGACACAATGCTAGCCAGGAGGTAGTTTTGGGATCAACTGACCTTCCAACCCTTACTCAGAGAGATTCTGTGACAGCTGGCTATGCATTAGAAAACAGGATATACATATACAATAGATACTTCACTGTACATCACGATTTGTTAGTGATGTAATATTCCAGTAGCAATTTTAATTTCCATCAGCTTTTACAGTATGCTACAGAAAACAATGTTCCACAAAAGCTGCATTCTGTGCTTACTTGGGGAGTGGTGATTTTCAGCACAGTATGTGCAGTTACTGTAGACACAAGAAAATATTTAACCCTGGCAGATGCTTCAACAAAGAACAGCTCTTGTTCTTATCATGTCATAACTCTCCCTGTCCAGAGAGCTTTTCCTAACTTCCCTGGATACCTGGGAGAAGTTCCAAAAATGACCTTTTAGCTAGGGTTTTGTGACTTATAAGTGAGGGGAAGTTTCTCAGGGAAGGGGGTTTGGTTTGAATTTTAGCATTCTTTTCAGGAATTCAAAATTCATAATTAAGCATTCCTGGGTACATCTACTTATAGGACCTAAATAATGTATGAATTATGAATAGATGGATGACCATTTAAAAAGTGTAAATTTACCTCTCCCATTTCTTAGTTTTCTTGGATTTGTGAGATTTTAGAGTTTTAGCATTCTTACAATGTAAGCTGTGAGCCACGAGCCAACTGGAGACGGCACTGCCTCTAGTTTTAGTAAAGCCATTTTTTCAAATAAGTGTTTACAAGGTCTCACTAGCTTCATTTTTGCTTAGGTGTGCGGTGTGGCATGTTGAAGCAACAATAAAAATAATGTACTTTCTGACATGAAAACGATTTGTCTCAGAAACAGATATCTCCATTGCTATATGAATTGTTCAGGTGTGTTATTAAAGAAGGAAAATGCAGGTTTTTCCTCCATCCAAAATATAATGTACATTTATGAATACCAGAATAATTATGTGACCTTGTTCTAAGATTTTACATGGCAGTTCTCATAGAGACCGAATCTGGCTTTCTGGGTAGTGGATGTTTATGACATTAGATACAATGTTAAGGAATTACTATTTCTATGTTTGACCAGAAGAGAGCACTCCTTACAGAATACTTGTTACCATAACATTTGCAAGAACTAAGCTTGAAGAGACTTGGACATTTGGGATGGATAAACATATCCCTTAATAGACACTTAGCCATCTGTTCTATTTGTTTTCACTTTACGGTTTAGTTTAGCATACATTTATTATGTTCAGGTTAGACATATTCACTACCTTCACGTCTTTAAAAAAGATGAACTATTCGACTGTGTCTTCTTATATAATGTAAAAATGCTCTGCAGTTTTGAACAGACAGCTGGAAAAAATTCCTGAAAGTCGCTATTTACAACCAGCATTAGGCAGTCTCCCAATTATCCCAGTATTTCCTTAACTGCAAATTGAGATTTGTAGTGAGAGAAAGCCATTATATGGCTTGAGAGTTTTTAATAGAGGAAAGAGGACTCCCTACATCCTAACATTTCTCTGTGATCCATCAGGAATATTATTCTCCAGACACACTTTCACCCAGTCTTTACTGCAGAAACATGAGGTGTCAGTGGAAGATGAAACCTGCTTATTTGTACTCTCTTGCCTGTTTGGCAGAGAGCGGCCTTGGTACCTTCGTGGAATGCCAGAAACTAAGTACAGTGAAGACTGGACAGCTGAACGTGTGCCAACAAACTTAACCACTAGATGTTTTTTGCAAGGATTTTTAGTTCTTTTTTTCTCCCCCCAAGATTGGTATCTGAGTTCAAACTCCTTTCCTAAAAGCTGTCAGGGAGATTAATGGAACTGTTGACAACATGGTGTGGTTCCTGTGAGGAGATCTCTCCTGAGAGCAGAAAACATTGAGGGCCAGATTTAAACAAAACAATAGGAGTACATTCAAGGGGAAGAACAGCTTTCTTTTCATTTTAGTGTCTTATTTCATGAGCCTGAGAAATGGCAATATTTTTGCTTTTTTTCCCTCTTCTGGTTTTTTGGTTTTTTTTTTACTTCTCCCTCAAGCTTTTTTTCTTTTGTTACTTGCTGTGTTGAAAACAGTTTCTAACTCATCTCTCCCCAAGAATAAAAATGCCCAATTGCTGTAGTTCATTTCATAGTCTCATTGTTTAATAAAATTGCTATTCTGCCTTATTCATGTTTCGCCCAATAGAAAAGGAAAGGGGATGGGGTGAGGGTAGGGACCTAAAGACGGACAGAATTAAGAATTTATTTAAAAAAAAAAATCAATACATGTGGATTTTTATTAGTTCTCTGAATGTGGTAGCAAATGTTTCGGCATTTCCTGAAAAAAGTTTCATCTGATTGATTTCATAATAAACCTAATATACTTCATTCTCATTCAGTGTTATTCCTTAATCTTGCTTACAAAGCTGCCCAAATTGCCATCACCCTAAAACTATTTTTTTTTTCCTCTCTATAGGAAACAAGGCTCTTCAGCTTTTAATTAAAACTTTTCCTATTAAATTTTACTCCTTGGGTAAAATTTACACACTTTTAAGGCATATCAGAACAACTACTCTGAGACATGCAAATATTAGCTGGAATTGAAGCTTAGGCTGCAAATCATGTATCCAGTAATGACAGAAGGTTGTAAAATACTAAAAGTCAGCACCAGTCCTTTCTGCTGTTGAGTTTTGTTTGAGGTAGGCTCAGATCTGAATGCAGGTGGTGGGAAAAACTAAGCAGATTGGCATCACTTAGTCTTTTACTGAGGTTTAAAGGAGGATGATCTCCTTAACGTTCTGCAAAATGTCTATAGTCAGTTAAAATTCATCAACAAATTCAGTTTAGGACATTGTGGTGGTTTTGTTGGTGGTGTTTGAATTCTACCCAAGTCTTGGTATCTTCAGATGTTTTGCCAAAGCAGAGCATGAAAAGCAAGGAAATAAAAGCAAAAGGAACTGATGGTCCCAACAGCAGCTGCCCGTGCCCTTCTAGTGCACAGCTTTCTTCCCCATGCCAGTCACCACGCAAGTACTTTTCTCTTCCTTCTTTTGAAGAATCACTGAGTATTCTTAAACTGTAAATGATTTTCATATTGTAAGTGCATATGTATTTATGTTCCAGTGCTGTGGAACAATTATTGCTTTTTGCTGAGGTACTGGTCTGGTTAAAAATGGCAAATGTTGTGTTTTCTGTAAATAGGACTAAATTTCTGAATTATATTTTGTGATTCATTCAGGACATTTAAATGAAAGACAGCCTATATAGCTCCACAAGTATCTCATAACTAACTCATAGATAAAATAGCAGATTAAATTCATTATGAGTACATATTAGTATATGTCAGGAAAAAGTCTTAAATGTATGTACACACAACAGGATCTCATCTAGCTATATTACCATATGACAACAATCTTTGAATCAGAATAAATATTTTCATGAAAATATCATTGGTTAGCAGAACTATTAAAAAAAAAAAAGAAGTTGAAAAAATATTAAAGGACAAAGCAGAAAATACCACTATGCCATTGTATACATCAGCAGTGCATTCACCTCTTGAATAATGTGCAATGATGCGAGCTGTCCACCACAGAAAGGATATGGCAGAAGTAGAAAAGGAAGAAAGTAGTAAACATGAGGACGAGCTTCTGTTTAAACAGACATTACATAAATCTAAACACTTGAACATGGAACAGAAATGAGTGAAGACAGGAGCTGGGGAGTATTTTTTCCAGCTTTGCAGGCTGAGAACAATAGATGATCATTTTGGAATAGTCACAGCTAAAGAAAAACAATAACTCTTTTTCTCTTTCCTTTGAACTCGTTCAGGCTTTTATAGAAACAATTGGAATTTCATGCAAAGAAGCAAGAATTTCTCAGATTGTGAAGAGTTTCCACTTTGTCATGCTTTTGGTTATTTATGCCAATGCATTTAAAGGGTATTTTTTCCAAGAGCTGTGGTGCCATGTTGCTTATTGAAATATTATCAGTGTAAGAGTGAAAACAGACAAGGAATCTTTTCAAATATTTCATTTCAGTATTTTTAAACTCGTGATTTTCTGATGATGATAGTATCTAAAATTCCAGTTTTTATCTTTTTCTTTTCAGTATTCTGATCTTATCAGTTGTATCTAATTGGTTTCATGTTCCATACGTGCACATGAATTGAGATGCTGCCACACACCTGAGTCATTCCATTCTTCCTGACCCTTTTCTTGCTGATTTGTTTTTAAGTTGCTGTTATTGTATCCAAGTCATCTTTATTTCCTGTTTTCAAATGTGTCCTTATATTTTCAGATACAGCAGTAAAACTGATCTCTGCATTTACTGGTAAAGGTATTGAGAAGAACAGAAACCAGTTTTTACTGTTTTAAGCCATACATTTTCCTAAATTAATATGTATATGTTTGGTTAGTAGCTGAATCCAGGTTGTGCCAAGACAGATCTTTTCGTTGAAATTAACTTCACTTGGTGTATCTAGCTTCCACGGGGATTGTGGCTGTGTTGGGCTGTTTCTAGACAATGTGAGACCCATTAATAATTTAATTTTGACATGTAAAATTATTTTGATAATCTCTATTTTGAAAATCTAGAAGGGGACGTTAGAGACTAGAATGAATGTGTAAGACTGGATGTGATTGCAGGAATTCCCTTTGAAAATGAGAGAATGGGCAAGATTCAATGAGATCAACTTCTGGGTAAACATTTCCTAAGTAGTGTTATATCACTGGCAATTTTTGTTGTATGTTCAGCTATGAAAAAGAGTGAACTTTCATAGCTGGCTGTCCATATGTGCTGCTTCTGTGGTTCTTTTTTGCTTAATGATCGAAAATGAGAAAAGAAAGGTAGGTCTTAAAATGACTGTGATGTATTAGTACAGTGATGGTGATAGGACTGGCATCGGAAAGCAGAGTTCAGACAAATAGGGCTGTGTCAAGGGAATAACAAATGGGTTCAAGCTTTGTTAGGTTCAATTCAATAGGGCAGTTAGTTAGAACTGCCACTGTTTTTTGCTGTAATCCCATATCAATTTAGGAGTCTTGAGTCATAGCATTGATTTATGTGTGAAGAAGAAATCTTTTTACAGTAGCATTTTCCCAGTTAGCCTCTCAAAAAAAAAAAAAAAAAACAAACAGAGAAAGCAAATGAAAGAACCAAAAAAAACCCCCAAGCAAACCAACCAACCAACCAAACAAAACCAGACACACAAAAACACCAAACAAAACCCCAACCCCATTACAGACATCTGTTGCTTTTGCTCACTTGGGAACCCTTTCACAGCTATATTGTCAGCCTTGGGTCTCATTCCTATAGTCCATACAGTGACCCACTGTGGTTATATGGAAGCACAGTCCCTATAGGTTTTAAAAAATACAAATGTGGTGATTTGCAAAAGCTGAAGCAAAATGTGAAAGCTGTTGGCACCCTGCATGAGCTGCTAAATAGTAAACCTGGTTCTTAGTATTGGCAAGGTACTTCAGTCTGTCTAGGTTTTTGCTAATGAGAAGTGCCTGTACAAAACCAATATACCTATGGAATTGCTGTATTGGGAGCACCAAGCTTAGAGTAACAGGGAATAAGTGTCACAGAAAAGTAGAATAGTTCAGGTTGGAAGGGACCTTCGAAGGTCATCCAGTCCAACCCCCTGCAATGAGCAGCGACATCTGCAACTAGATCAGGTTGCTCAGAGCCCCGTCCAGCCCGGCCTTGAATGTCTCCAGGGATGGGGCATCTACCACCTCTCTGGGCAACCTGGGCCAGGGTTTCACCGCCCTCATTGTAAAAAATTTCTTCCTCATGTTTAGCCTGAACTCCCTTGCTTTAGTTTAAACCATTACGCCCTGTCCTGTCATAACAGGCCCTGCTAAAATTCTGTCCCAATCTTATAGGCCTCTTTTAAGTGCTGAAAGTAAGCATGGCAGCTCTCAGGAAGAGATGTTGCCAGTTTCTCATAGGAATAATCATTTCTGCCTTTACCTTCTAGGCCTGTGTCTATAACTGTTTGTCCTTTTCCTGTCTTCTCATTCACTTGTCATGATGTAATGATTTCACTGTTTAAGAAATAATTGGCTCCAACTTCAAAACACTTCCAGTACTGTGTTCTTCTGGTGTATGAGTGCACAGAGGCAAAATGTGCTGTTGCATTAATTAAAGGGCTAGGTGAAAATTATCTTTGCCTACCTAGGTGACTGGCTAGTCCTAAAACTATTTTTAACAGTTAAAAGAAGCATTTAATTGCCTTCTCAAACTGTTAACTAATCTTTCGCAAGCATTAACTAGAGAAATCCACCTTCATTCCAATTCAAAGAGTGAAATTAGACCATAAAGACCTTTGTGAGTTTAGCTCAAGACACAGTTATGAAGAAGTTTGCCAGGATACCTCAGATTTAATTGAACCTAAATGTTTCAGTGAAAACATATACTGTTTCATGCACTTACATAAAACTTCATGGCAGATTACACATCTCATGAATGCAGGATAGATAAAATCGATAGATCCTTTTAACATGCATCACTTGGACATCCTACCACTTCCTTCCTGAAGTGAAAGAAAAAGCCCAGAAATGTGTGTCAGTCACACCTCCCTTGCCTTTCAGGCTTTCACACAGACATATATTGGAATGAGTCTTGCATACAAATCAGCCACAGAATCATAGTATGGGTAGCAAAAATGTTTATTGTGCCTGAACTCTTGGCACTCCTGTGATGTGGAATGGGTTTTTCATTTCCTTTGTGCTGCCACCAGTGAGCATAAAGGCAGAGCTATCTCCTCTATCCCAGTTTAATTCCATCTCTGCCCTGGAGTTTCATGCACATGGGACTCAGGAGGAGAGGGGAGGAAGGTTATGGAGATATTTGGGTAGGTAATACATCTTGAAGAATCCAGTTACCATACAAGTAAGTTAATATATATTTTTTTTCCTTTCTGAATAGTCATCTGTATAAGCTACATGAAAGGAGACTGCCACCGTTTGTCATTCTGCAATTTTATCAAAATAAAGGAAGAAAAATTTGCCCTCAGTGCCATGTTCTAATGTATATATGAAGCAACTCTAGTCTGCTGCTTCAGAGATCAGTCACTGCAGGAAAAATGTTATAACTGTAGTTATAGTTAACAGAAGTTTTTCTCCAGAGTTTAATGCTTATCACAGTAAAGAGATACTACTTCATGTAACTAAAAAGAGGAAAGCAGCAGCAGCACAGGTTGAAGGTCAGCATGAGCCTCTCATGTTTCAGAGTTTAGCACCAAACAACTGGAAAAACATGCTGGTTTGCTTTTGTTTACTTTTTTCTGTTAGTATGTTTTGTTTGAAACAGCAGCTTGTATTTAAAAAAATAATAATTCAAATGCTTATCAATGATTTATGAATCAAAGAGGTAGAAACAAAATAATTATTTTAAAGTGTCTTGAGACTATTCTGCACTAGTGGAGGTGCTGTGTTGTGAAGCAACAACCTGCTACTCCTGCCAGGCATTTGTGTGGTTTCATAAGGTGGTTACACACATTGTGACACTTTTACAAGTGTAAACTTGGACATCTTTTAACTAGGTTTGCCTGAGGCAGAAAGCGAAAAAATGTAGACTAATCTCTCCTTCCTGGATGGGTTATTAGTATTAGACTAAAGTTAAAAGATCGTAATTTCTAGGCAGTTGGTTGTAAGTCAACACTTGTTTGGTTTTTGTGAGGGTTGGTTGGTTGCTTGGTTTTTAACCAGGAATGTTTTATTCTGCATTATTATTTTGAAGCAGTTTCCATTTTACATGCGGCTGTTCAAATGAACCATTCCCACTTCTGTTGTTTGAAATGGAGAGCTACTCTTCCACACTTCTTTGGCTACCCATTAATAATATATCAAGAATTACAGTCAGTATTTATTGTGTGATGCAGATGGGCAAGTAAATAGTTTTCATGTCTGGAATGGTTAATATTATCTGTTGGGGTTTTTTTGTTGTTGTTGTTTTTTGGGTTTTTTTGCTATTCTTTTCAACAAGTCTTCAATTAGCCTGATCATAACCATAAAGTAGTTTTGGAAGATACTATCAGTGTTTCAGAGAGATTCAAAAAGTATGCAAACATGTTCTGCAACTCCTGTTTTTGAAATGAAGATCTATTTGTTTCTTTAGAAATCAGCAATTACTTGCCCCTTGCCCTTTGATTCCGCTTTGGAAAGCAAATACCGTTGCCTGTGCTAGTGGCTGAACGTCAGCCGTTCTCTATGCAAGGCCAGTGGTGCCAGAAGTCTTGCAGTGGTCTGATACAAAGCTTTGCCTCTCTGCTGGAACATCTCATTGAAAGTGTCAGTTTTGAGGCTGCCAGAAATGGTGTTCATACAACAAATATCCTTGGTGATGTATCTCAAATGCTAGAAAGCAGGAATTAAGGAATCAGTCAGGTTCATTCTTTACACTCCAATGACTAATTTTTGCATTATGAAGGTTGCAAGGTCAAATTTTTTCCAAGTCAGTCATCTTTTTCCTTATTCTTTATATGGTGTGAAACACTCTTGAAGAAACAGTGGAAAAATTCAGTCCTAAATACAAAAGGATGGAAGACAAAGGAGTAAATCTGACAAAAAGTAAAATACAAAAAACCAAAGAGAAATGTTTCTTATTCTTCCCCTGCTGCTGGGGTGGCTAAAAAGCCCATATGATGACATAAATGTGCATTAATAGCTCATCTGAACCCTATGATCTAAACCAATCTGCAAGACAAGAAATGCAGAAATCTTCCATCAAGCTGCTCATTTTTGATGGATTTGTTAAGCAGTCATGATCAGGACTGCCTGCTTTGCAGTCTTTTGTCCAAGCTGCTACAGCAGAAACCAGAGATATATGTTTATTTTCCTAGCAGTATTAAAGTAAGGAGCGTCTCATTTACAAATAACAACACCAGTTTTGTATATCGTTTTTCTAAGTTACACTCTTTGTATAAACCAGTGAAACAGTATATTTTCTGAGGAGTAATATGGTTTTCTTCAATGGTCTTTGAATATATGAGGGACATCAGAACTTGCAACTGTGAAGATGCTCTTAATCGAAGAATAAATTTTAAGGGGGGTCTTGATACTTGCATGCCTGAGGTTCAGACAGCCGAGATGAACCCTTTGTAATTCCTAGGGAGTTTTTGATGAAAAATTTCCTTCAAGACTTAATCTGAACAATGGAAAACTCTATTTGGTTAATGTTTGCTTTTCTCCCCTTTGACCTGGAAATGGCAAATTCCAAACTGCAGCGCTGTGTTTCCCTTCTTACCTCATCTGCTGGTGAATGTGTGAGCAAATGGGCAATGCTGAATGCCTGCTGCCTTCCTGCCAGTTCTGGCTTCTCTGCTTCTTTGGAACTGCTTACTAATCTTTATTTACCGACAACCCTTGCTTATCTGTGCTGTATAATCTGACAGGACCGTGTACGTCCAACACAGAGGGCAAGCACTCTTGCTATGAGGTCTTGCTTTGCTAGCTTTCTCCTTCTCTTTACTCGTAATCTTCCTCCTACTCTTGCATCGCTTCATCTTTCCTTTGTGTGAAGATAATTTGCCTGCAGTTGCACCTTGGGAGGGAGAAACACGTTTTGGTTGGCGTAAAACTTGGTTGATTAAAAGGCTGTAGTTCCAATCAAGTCATCTTCACCTAGTCTCCCATCATTTTCCAGGACAATCTACGTAAAAAGGATGATCGGATTGAAGAATTGGAAGAGGCACTCAGAGAAAGTGTTCAGATAACTGCAGAGCGGGAAATGGTGCTAGCACAAGAGGAGTCAGCCAGGATGAATGCTGAGAAACAGGTCTGCAATCTTATCAAGTCACTGGTAGTCTTCTTAGGAAAGTAACCAGACAGTAAAGCCTTGTTTTCCCTCCTTTGCTGTGAAACGCAGCTCGTTTTGTTTGATGATCCTGTATATCTGCTCCAACATTGGGTAGCAGAACTCATAAAGTCTGCAAAGCCTTCATGATAAGTTGTATTTCATAGGTAAGATCTTCTTGAAATTAAAAAGGACCATAAGGTACCCTGAGCTTTAAAATATTAAGTACTAACTCTTCTGATCTGTCTTGCCTGTCAAAGCTGTCTTCCTATGTGTAAGCATACTTAGGTTCATTGTGTTGTTCATGGAATGTATTTATTGGCATGGTTGTGTTCATGGACCACAGTCTGGTTTACTTGCAAAACAACTGGATAAAGACCCAAATCCCTTGGCTTGAGCCAAGCATACACACAGAAAATACACTGTTGTGTGCTGAAGCCACAAGTGTAAACATTTATGCATTAATTGATTTTATGCCACTGATGAGACACTCAGAAGAATCCTGTACATACCTGATGTTTAACTCACGTAAGTAATCACCAAGAAAACACACTGAAAGTAGAATAAAATTCTGTGAGATTTTGTTAAGCAGGAGCTAAACCTGATGTGCTTACTGTGCTTTTTGTGAGCCTCTTCAGTGTTCTTCACTGTTCCTTATTTGACCATAACTAGCAAACAGGAGCAGCTGGTCAGTTGCATTGCAATGGAGTGATCTCCTTTTTGTTATTTAAATTTTAAAAGTTCTGACTAAGTGCACTTTAAAATGTTTTAAGAGGTTTTTTCCGACATGTGTCCTTATGTCGCATACTTTAATGAAAGGGAAGATACAAATACCTTAGTAATAATCCAAGTTTTCAGGAAGAAAGCAGCTGTTTCTCTTTAGGCTAGAATCAAGCTCAGCTGTTTGCTGACAGACATATTGAAGGTAATTCTTGCTTCTGTACCCTAAGATCCTAGACAATGTTATGAAATTCACTTTCAAAAATGCCTTCTTTTGAAACGTCTTGTAGCCTTCAAAAAAATGCCTGAAGTAGCAATGTTCATCAGGTAGTGAATACCACATCAAAGATTAGATCTTCTTGAAAGGAAAATACATCTCACAAAGGAGCGGGTTCTATGCTGAGATGCAAAAGTAAACAAAATAGTGTATTATTTGATGCCTAGGATCTCATAATTTTTATATTTCTTTGTTACAAGATGAAGTGACCATTGTTATATTCTTTGAGCATCTAGCAGCCTATAGAATTTACCCTTTTGTGATGTCTGTGCTCGAAACAGAACAAGACGCATAAGGCTTGATGAATTTTTTGAGGGAAGGTTTTGAAGAAGGTAGTGTGTTAATTTTGTAGGGGTTGTAAGTATCTGAAGTGTGGGAAGTAAGCACAAAGATGAACATTTACAGATTTTATGCATGCCTAAAGAAGCTTGTGTTAGAGGATGATCACAGGTCATCTCAGTATTGGAAGTGAAAGGTGGTCGTAGTACAGTTTGCAAAGGATGTGTAGCTTACATTTGGTGCACTAACAAAGAGGCAGGATAGTAGCATTAACATGATCAAAACTGCAGACAAGGGGGTTACTACACAGATGAGCACAACCTACACAAGAAATGTTTTTGCATAGATCCAGACACTTAAGAAATCCTACCAAAGAACTGCAGTTACATAGAAGCAATCAGAAATGTCTTATATCAGAGATATTCCATTGAATACATTCTGCTAGATTTTTTTAAAATAACCTTTTAAAGGAGGTTTTGAGTCAAAGATGCCATCAAGATTAATGAAAATGTGGAAGTTCTGTCCTAGATGAAAAGAAATTAAGTAGTGAGGAAGACTGCAGTCACAAGGTGGAAAGGACGCCGCCTTTTCAGACTGTCAAGCATGAGCTCCTCGTAGATGTCTGTCCCCTGTGAGGTCTTAGCAGCAGGTTTGTTCTGGAGAGGAGAAGAAATAAGTCTGGGTTAGTAAAACAGGGAACTGTTGTCATAGGGAAGTTTTGTTTACAAAGAAAGTAGTGCTTTGGAAAAATGCACAAATTTCAGGTTTTGCTGTAAGGAGGCTTTTCAAAAGAATTCACCAGCAAAGCCAAATGAGAGGCACATAATGAGATCAGACATTCAGAGCCTGGTGAAAAAGAAGAATAGCTAGTGAATAGAGAGTCAGAACTGGGTGTACCATCTGAGAGATAAGGCAAAGCAAGGGAATGTGCAGCCTGAGGATCAATAAGCCATAAGGTTCAGAGAGAGAGACTGAGAGGAGGGGAAGAGAGCCACGAGGATGAAGATTTGTAGGAAAAGATTGGTGAAATATGGTGGGCAACAGTATTGTGAAAAAGAAATTAATTTGGATGTAGTATGTGTACAGAAGTGAGGAGGAGAAAGAAGGGTGGGTTGGAAGCAGCAGGATTGAAAGAGGGAAAGGTTAGCACCTCTACCGTCTATGACTGACAGCAGTGTCTTATTCCAGTAGAAGAACTAAACTACCAGCTCTGACCAATTATGGTTTTTAAAACATGACCAGCAAGATGGCATGAAAGAAAATAACCGCAGTGTCTTGTTCCAGACAGCACTGGGAGAGCTGCTGTGCCCCATTTTGTCCAATAGGATTTTGGCTTGCTATCAATTAAATACAGTCAAGTAACACAAGTGATGGCAAGCAGCTATTTTTCCAAGGTGAGGAAGAGACTTCCCTTCAATTACTTTAAAAGAATGCCCCCTTTGTTTTATTATGTTCTGTGGAGGTTCTTTGTAGAATTATGAAAGAGACCTTCAGATAGCTTTAGAGTTTTAAAATGCAAGGCTCTGTTTTCTATATGGTATTAATAGCATATAATTTTATTTTTACAAACAATAATAGGCTAGGATCATTCTTAGACCAAGTATGAATCATATGTATGATTTTTAAATGTTAATGTTGTCCAGACTGGTTACAATTTGCTTTTAATTGCATGCTTTTTCTTTCCTCTCTTCTGTTTATCTTGTTTTCTACCATTCTGCCACTTCACTGCCTGTCTGAAGCTGTTTAATGAATCAGTGCATGAGGTCAACCACTTTGGCTTTAAGTGGTTCAAGGTATGAGGACATCTCATTTGTGTGTACCTCTGCCCCGATATTTGATGTTGGTTTTATAGCCCTGTGTTGTGCAATCCTACCCTCCATCATCTCATGATGTACGGTTTCCATGTATTTTACAGGCTTCAGATTTGAATTACAGTGTCCCTGAAGCTACTCAGGATTTCATGGTTCTCAGATAACTGTTTGAAGATATCAGTCTGTTAACCGTGTTAACACACAATCTATATATGGCAAGATGCCTCCCGCTGACTGAAGCTTTCTCTTTATTTCAGGATCTTAGACCTGTTCTTTTGGCATCTGTCACAAAAATAAAGTTGAGCATTTCCCACTGGGAGCAGGGCACCCACTGACTTGGACACAGTTTTATTAACCTTATTGTTCTGTCTAACAGAAAGCCTGCCACATAGAAAGCAGATGAGGGAGTCTTGCATACATATAAAGACTGGAAAGTTCTTCAAGTTTGTTCTTTCTAACATATTCACCTGTTTTTGTTGATGCACCTGCTGAATCCTGTATGTAAATATTACTGTAAATGCCTTACAGCTGTGGGGTTATGGACAACTGTGGCTGATCCCACTAGTTCAGCCCTCTAGATTGAAGGTCGGAAGGTATATGGAGACTTCTTTTTAAGGACTCTCCAGAAGGCTAAAGGTAGGATTTCTCAGATAAACACTTCTATTATAAAGTTCTTTCTATTAGAGATGGCAAAAACAAATGTGGATCCAGGCGATTTTTCTGAATGAACCAAATCTGAGTTTACTTTAGTAAAACTATCGTTACATTCCTCAAGGATTGGGGGTAGGAGGAAGAAGAGGTTTTTTCCTACCCAAAAACAGAGTGGTTGTTTTACTTCCTAGGAGAAACTGCTGGAGATTGTCTTTGACAAAAAGCCCTGTCTTGCTCCCAAACTTTCTTTCACTGTCCTGGTGCATCTTACCATCCCTTCTCCTGTAGCAGGAGACAGGGTGTTATCTTATATGTCAACTTAGTCATAATCAGCACTATTCGCAGAGCAATGCTGAAAACGTGTTTTGATCTTCATGAAAGAATAAGGCCCTTTTTGTGGAACAAAGTGAGACAGAAGTTCAGATTCTGTGATTCAGTGTCAATCAATAATAAGTAGCGTCAGGTCCTTGGCTCAAGGACCACAATACTACAATAACTTGCATTTTGAGCCTTCATTATTGAAGGGCATAGTTCACAAATATGTACTGACCTGAGATACTTACACCCTCCCTCTCTTTGCTCATTTTCATCCCCATACTTCAGGGCATGTCCCTTCAGTTTTCCCAGCCTGGGTCCTTCTGGGACCATGTTGTGGAGTGGAGCAGTGACCTAATTCATGATAAGAATTATCTTATTTTGAAGGAATTTTTTCACTGATCTGGTTCATGGATCCAGAACTCGAGGCACATCTGAGGTGGCATTCAACTGTGGGGGCAGGACTGACAAATGGAGGCAGGATTTGCTTAGTATAATATTATTACTAAAAATATTTTTATGAGAAGCTGTTATTGTGGCCTTTACAACAGCCTGCTATTTCAATGAGTGAGATGGTGCACTGCCTGACTGCCACATATGTTTATCTTATTCTCATTTCCTTCAAATCTGAAAAGCAGTAGGGTTTAGAATTTTAAATAGTATTTCCATTGATAGCAGTATAGCTCTGTTCTCTCATCAGTATCAACTCCTGCTTAAACACACTCTCACTCTATATAGTATCAGCTGACATCTAACTCTTTACCCTAAAATGGCAAATAAGCACATTAAACACTGGCCATTACCTGTTCATTCCTCCTTCCTTAAGTAGTTACTTAAACTGAAATTTCTGAGTTAGACATCTGGTCTTGACACCTCTCATCAGCTTTTTTTGAGCTTATGGTTCTCATTAGGAAATCTTAAATGAGGTGAAATATGTAGACCTATAAATAGCTGTATCTATATTAATACACTGTATCTTTTTATCCTACACATAACAGATTCCTCTGCTTTGCCTTTTGAGAAAAAATAAAATATTGAAAATTGTAATAGTAATGTATTGTTTAAATGTATTTTCTTATGCTAATTCCTTCCTGCCACTATCTTTATAAGTTGTTTCAGCAGGATTTAATATTCTTACAGGCGCATATTACATGTAAAATATGTTGATAACAAGACTCCTGAAATTCTCTATCGTATGTGCCTAGTTTGAAATTTGTATCTGTTTGTTAAGGAAAACTAAATATGAAATTGGTTAATAACTCAACAGAACCTCTTCCACAGTTCTCTCCTTTTCCCCTATCTCCTGTTCAACAGGATTTACCTATTGTAAGTACAAGGTTTACAGCAGTTTGTCTATAGAGTACAGCCTCTAAGAGCCCTTTCTCTTACCTGTAAGTTACTATACAGTAATTCTACCCAGGTTTTGAATGGCACCTCTCATTTGCACTTCCATCAGACCACTGTTTTGGTCCTGTTTTAATTTTCTAACATTTATTGCTTAGACTGCCTTTTCTTGTAAGAATAGAAACTACACTGAAAACAGAATTATTATATATTGGACCCTATCTTATCAAGTATCTTCTAAAAGCGCAAAATAAATTAAAACATGTACCTTTTGTGCTGAGCATTCTGTTACTGAAATAGATCTAAAATATTTTCTAAAATATGTTGAGTGTTGGAATTATCTCACAGCACCATTTCTGACAGATTAAGTTACTTCCTACAGGTCCCTGAAAATGGAAAATATAAAGTGGGATTTCTCATGAACCACTTACCTATAGGTGTTTTCTGAGCACTGTAGAAATGTCAGGATCTTGACTGCTCTGTAACAGATGCTAAACAGTTTGCTTTTAATAAATGTTTTTTGTTTCTTCTTCTGTATGTCTTAATAAGTTTGAAAAGGTTACATTTTAATTTCTTTCACTGATATAAATTGTTTTTAGAGCTTTTTAACTCAGTTGTCAGCGTGAAGTGTAGTCTTGCCATTGATTTTCAAGATACCATTTTTTAATTTTCATTCTTTTGTCTGATTCTTTTCCTTTGGTTAGAGAAAACATTTTGGCAAGGTAGAGTTGACTGTGCCCTGTGTGTCAATGAATATGTTTGCAGTCATTTTTAGAAGCACTGCTTCTCCCCAAAGTTACTACTTCTCTCCAGGTATTTAAATGGATTACATAGCCCCTTCCTTTAGAAAAACCCAGATTTGTATTTAGTCACACTCTTTACATGGGAAGGGTGATCGTGGTGCCAGTTATAACATGTAGTTCCTTCTGTATTCAGTAACATATTTTTAAAGAGGTAGAACGGAGTGGAATTTTTCTTCTTTTCTGTCTTAGATGTGCTCAGCTGTGCCTAGATGGGGGCTTATATTGTTTAGGGTTCTTTTGTCTCCAGTAAAGAAGAATGAATAGGAAAAAAAAATTAAGA
Organism: Streptopelia decaocto; assembly: GCF_964273445.1. Classification (NCBI taxonomy): domain Eukaryota; kingdom Metazoa; phylum Chordata; class Aves; order Columbiformes; family Columbidae; genus Streptopelia; species Streptopelia decaocto. Next base: position 65,763,962 of record NC_138663.1, on the reverse strand, counting down.
ATAGATATTTTTCTAACGTTATAGGAGAAAAAAAGTTCTAAATATTTTGTTTAATTGTTGCACTTGTTTAAGGTTGCAAAGTGGGCAAAATTTGATGTCTTTTAGGAGAACTGGGGACACTGAAAGGATAATTAACTTCTGTTCAAAATATACGTTGAGCATTTCTCCACATAAGTCACCTTTAGATTTAATGAAATAAGGAATACTGATGGAAACCATTACATAGAAATGTTGTGGAAATGCTGGTTTTAAGGTCATTTTGTCTGGATTTTTATCCCTGATTATTGTTTAATAGATGAATATTGATTTCACATTATGCCTTTTATTATAGTAAATTATTCTAGACAAAGTCTCTCTACCTGTTACATTATTTTCTCGAGTATCTACCTCTAGGTGGTATTTTATTTGTTGTGGCTCAAGAGAAAAATCAAAGTCTTGCGTTACCTTTGAGTCTGGTTTGAAGGAGAAAGTCATGCAGATTTGGTTACATGAATGCTTTCTTGGAATTGTACGGATCCAGCCAAATACTTGTGTTAATATTTGTTTAAAGCTAGTCTTGTGCTTTTTTCATTTTGAATTTCTTTCCCTTTTTCCAGCTGTGTTCTTTAAGTGTGATCTTAGATGTGTGATACAATAATATGTAGGTTTAAGCATTAGAAAAGTTCATTAGACTTGTACATTAGATCCATAAAATTAACATATAAATTCCTTTTTCTGACATAATCAATTTTTCCCCAAAATCCATGAAGTGCAAGAAAAGACATTGTGTTCCTTTCCAGACCATTATCCTATACAGAGAAACACAGAAAAGTGACACACTTGAGGCTCATTAAATTGAGTATGCCTCTTCTTTTTCAAACATTTCCTATTCGCACAAAAGCTGCCAGACTTTGCTGTACTGCTCTTTACCGTCACATTCCTTCAAAGCCTTCACCGAGTTTCAGCTTGAGTTCAGCTGGCTCAGTATGGCGGGATTACTTTTTAGTTATTGTCTCTATGTTGTGCTGCTTGCTTTCTTTTAACTACAATGCTAGAGATTTTCTTCCACAAGTTAGCGGAGGTGGAAACTTTCCTGAGTTTGCCAGTGAGACTGTTCATCTTCAGTTAGCCACATGTTCAACTTTTTCGTGGCAATGCGTGTGCTTTCACATCATAACTTTCATGTATTTATGTTCGTGACCCTTAATGTCTTTTGGGGAAAGAGTGTTAAAGTTGTATGTGGAATTAGCCTACCATTTTTTCACTGCTTCTAGTGAGTTAATACATCATCTCAGAATTTTTTGTCTTTGGAGAGTCAATCAGTGCTATATATACTGACAATCTATGCTGTGCCATGTAGCACAGCATTAAGTATTTCCTTTGAATATTATTCAATTATGTCTAAACTGTCTGCCATGGTGACATATCCTAGTTAACCTGAAACTGTCTAAAATGCAGCAAAATGGAAATCAGAACGATCTACAGAAAGCTCATGAAAAACTGCTGAAATCCTTGGGCCATTAGTCTGAGCCGAGTCTTCCTTTGGCCCAATTGCTACTGCTGCCTTAGCAGCAATCACAGCGTAAATGGACCTTAAGAAAGGTCAAGTTACTTTGAAGAGGTCTGTGTTTAGAGTTGTGGCTGGAGTATCATTAATTAACCATAGTTCCAGAGATTTTGTTTGGATGTAGTAAATTGTGATAAATGAGTGTGTGCAAAACTGTGCAGAATGTGCTAAATTCTGGACTCTCTGCCTCAGTAGAGATTTTTAAATGGTGATTGAAATCCTGGTTTTTTTCCAAGATTGTTGTCCCTTGAATTGTTTGTTATCCCTTGAAGTAGTGATTGCTGCTGTGTTCCCAAGGAGCTGAAAAGATTAATTGCTAGCCACAGAAGATAAACACAAGATGGTTTCCTAAGACTGCACAGCCATGTAAAATAAAACAGGATAGCTTCCTTTGATATGGTTGCAGGGGTTAAAAAGTATAATGAGAATACTGCATTTGTTAATGGTTCCACTTGAGGGAAATGCAGGAATAAAATTGTAACTTGTTATAGTTTTCAGATACCAGAGACTACCAACAGCTGTCTGTCCTCAATAGAAATCAGAATTCAGTTTTTCCAGGCCCGGCTCAAATATTTTGTATGTGTTAAGCAGAGACAGTTATTGCTTCCTTCTCAAGAGCTCTTGTCTCAGCAGTAGGCTGGTGCTTATTTATATGGCTTATGGCCCTCATTTAGGAGATACAACTGTCAAAGCTACCTCCAAACATCCTAACGGGACACAGCTGTGACTTGTTCAGTCCTGAAGTCTGGTGGCTCGGGAGTTTTCCCTTTTCCAAACACCTGTGAATTTGGATTCCCCCTCCTTCATACAAGAGCTTGGTGCTCTCAGAGTATGAGCAAAAAGCACTCTTGACTGATGCTCAAGTAACATACTCCTTGACAAACAGTCCTGTATTTCTGTTTCTGCGGGTTCTGCAGGAGTAACATTGTAATGTCAGATATCATCTGGTCAAATATTAGTGGTTTTTGTGGCTTACAACCATCAGTGGAGACAGTAAAGAGCAACACGGAGCATTAACTCCTCTTCATTATCAGATGCTTTTTTTATAATGAAAGTCTTCATTGCGAGACCAACTCGTGGAAACAAGAGACATCAGCTAAGTATCTCACTTTCACTGTGATAAGAAAATGTGCAGCTCTCCTGCAGCTTTTAAGACCGTGGTCTTTTGTTCCCTCTCTTTATCATTCTCCTCTCCTTTTTGCCAGTTAATAATGTAAGAATGGGAGGGTGGCACCAGTTCTGTTAAGGCACAGAAACACTGGATTTTATCAGGGATGCTGAATGTGCAAAACCTTAACAACCTAAAAACCAAAGGCACAAAGACTTAAGAAAGCCACACACTAATGTAAAGTAACACAACGTTCATTCCTAAAATTACTGCTGTATATTAAGAAGAACAGAAGACCCTGCCTTTTCTCTGGAGAACTGGTAATCCACCAGCCATTTTCACAGCTTTGACACTAACTCTCCTCTATATTGTGAACAAAATACTCCTCCCTGTGCAGAGTCTGCCACAGTCCTCTAATGCTACACACAGCTGACTCTGGCAAAAGGTGCGCTGTAAATCTGGCGTCTTCTTTGAGATGGAGGTAAACATGATGTATAGAAACATCTTAATTGTTGCACAGTATTCTGCTGTGTTTATTTCTGAGTGTGTTTAGGTAAGATCTGCAAATAAGGAATTCCAACATGTGAAGAAAAAAAAAAAAAGAGAGTTTTTCACTTGTCTGCGTAGGATCCTGTGGCAATGTTCATTAGCAGTGATCGAACAGAACAAATGTAGCAGTTAGGGTGATATGGATAGCGTAGGGAAAACCACTCTCTTTAGGTCAGGGGTGTCAAACTCATTTTCACTGGGGACCACACCAACCTGTCTGCTGCTACATTTATACAATCCTAAAATTACATTAGGCCCTTGGAAGGTAACCGCCAGGCTGGTGTGGCCCCCGGTGAAAATGGTTTTGACAGCCCTGCTTTAGGTGAACATCTGTTCACCCTGCTGTATCTTTATAGTGCCTGCCAGAACAAAAATGAAGGTAAAGAATCTCAACCCCTTATGTATCTACTTCAGCAGGATTAGTGATGTCTCATTAGAGAAGCCAGCAGCCATGGTGCATTCCTCTGGCTTCATTCAGGCACATGGATCCTCAGGCACTGGTGGTGGATAAGAGGGGCTTGAATCGGAGCCGGAGCTCCGCTCGGTGTGGTGGGGCAGAGCCAGTCTGCTTTATACCCTTCTGCTGGCAGCTTGGCAGAGCTTTCAGCTCTTTTCTTAGTGGAGGGCTGTCCTTCCAAACCAGAAATTACATTTTATTTTTATCAGGATGGGGTGGGGGGAAGATTTTTCTTGTTAAGGCTCACTTGTTTATTTTCCTCTGATATTTTTAGCTCTCAAAAAGCTATGCCTAGGAGCTTTCCTAATATCTATAAGGATGTGAAAGTTGTTCCCTTAATTCAAAATAGCCAAGAGTTTAGTTAAGCATCTTGGATATAGTATTTAAGCATACCTAAAGCCACCCTACTGCTTTGACGAAAATGGGGCTATGATGAAACCATAATTCATTTCCCTCTTATTTTGTGTAAAGGTTTATTAGCTTGTGATTTAAGCAAACCATCTGGTCCTGCTGGCAATTCAAGTTATGTCAGACTCAATGCTTTTCCCCTGTAATATGTTACTTGAGGCAGTTAAATTACATACTTAAGTCCCAAGTCTGGCCTGTGCTTTTTCCATGTCTTAACATCTGTTCTGGGAAATTTTTCTGGGATCCAAACACGTTTGCATGGAGCCAGAACGCTTGTCTTTGTCTTTCTTTTCATGTCTATTTCTTTTCCTTCTCTCTGTCCTGCAGTCTAATCAGTTCAACGAAGTAAAAGATAATGCAGAAATTTGCAGTCCCTTTATCATTTCAGTAATGTACACAGTGAAATGAAAAGTACTTTAAAAACTCAAGAGCTGTAGAAAAGTAGGAGACTGTCCTCTGAGAGAGTGAGTGACACTTTGAGAAATGTTCATTATTTTTTTCAGTCCTTGTAGTGTTTTTACTACTGACTTGTAATTGCAAGTTCTTTTGTTTTGCTGGCCTAATTTATTTTGAGCAAAAGTACAGATTTCTAGTACATTGTGTCATGTAATGCTGATTTCTTGTTTATAGAGGAAAGGTCTCTGTTTAGAAAGCCACTAATTTTAAATATACAAGTTTGCCTGCTGAGGTGGTTTTGAAAATAAGATCTCTAGTAGCTGATTTATACAATGATCATTGAAAATGTCTTGTTTGTGTTGATATTTGTATTCTCTAAAATGTCATCATTTTGTATTCCGCTTGGAAGTTTTGAGACACAATAATGAATATAAACACATATCCCATAGCCCAGTCTGTCTGGATGTATATTGAAAGAAATACTTTTTCTTTCCTTCAATCAGAAACATAAAAATGTGTCTGTTTTCAGGCATGTAATTAAACATTAAATTAAAAGTTTCCCACATATTGCTGCACCTCGAGTACTGTATCTTCAGCTTAGGAGCAGAGTTCTTAGTGTAATAGTCAAGTCGCTTTGTAATGCCCTTTGAGACTTCCAATTGTGGACCAATATGCAGCCGTTTGTACTTTATCAAAAGAAAAAAAAAAAAAAAGAAAGAATGAGGAAGGAAAACTAACAAGACTAACAGATACCTTGGACCATCTGGATGGTTGAAACTTTAGCTGAATCAGTGAAAAAAACCTCACAAAGTTCAACAAGACCAAATGAAGTGCAATGGCCTGCACCTGGTTCAAGGCAATACCCAATATCAATACAGACTGGGGAATTAGTAGATTGAGAATAGTCCTGTGGAGAAGAACTTGGGGATACTTGTGGCTGAAAAATCAGACATGGGCTGGCAATGTGCCCTTGCAACCCAGAAAGCCAGACGTATCTTGGGCTGCATAAAAAGAAACATGGGCACAGATAGAGCGAGATGATTCTCCCTCTCTGCTCTGGTGGGAACCCACCTGAGGTACTGCATCCAACTGTGGAGCCCCCAGCATAAGAAGGACATGGACCTCCTAGAGCAGGTTCAGAGAAGTGCCACAAACGGCTGAGAATTTTATTATTTCAGCCTGGAGAAGAGAAGGGTCTGGAAAGACTTTATTGGAACCTTTCAATACATAAAAGGGACTTACAGGGAAGACGGAGAGACTTTTTACTAACGTCTGTAGTGACAGGACAAGGAGCAATGATTTTAAACTGAAAGAGGTCTAAGTTTAGACTGGACATAAGGAAGAAATTCTTTACAATGAGCACAGTGAGACACTGGGACAAGTTGCCCTGAGAAGCTGTGGATGCCCCCTCATTGGAAATGTTCAAGATCAGGTTGGATGGAGCTTTGAGCCACCAGGTCTAGTGGAAGACATCCCTGCCCATAGCGGGAGGGTTGGGCTAGGTGCTATTTAAAGGTCCTTTCCAACCCACACCATTCTATGAAACAATGATTAAGAGAGAGAAATGCAGTCTCTTCTGCGAAGATTGTTAATCTATAGATGGGAAAAAGCCTTATCTAACATCAATATAAAACATTTTTTATAGTGTACCAGTGATATGCTGTCCTTAATAATACTACTTAAGCCAGGCATATACATTTGAACTATTGATGCACTCGCATCCTGTCACTTAAGACTAGGGAATTTTCCTTTGCAGTGCCTGTGGAGGGCCTCCTTTAGCCTTTTTCTCATTCTTTATATGCACATAGTATATAAATATAGATTGCTTAGATCACCATCTCAGAATAGATCCTCTGCCCCGCAAGTGTTTTTTCAACTGCATGGTATTTTGCTCTTTTTTTTTTTCCATATTGATGACTTCGCCCGTTGCTTCTTTGTATTTGCACAGTACTACTGTGGTGAATTGTAATACATCATGTTCCCAGCATTCATTATGCATTTGTTGCTTGGATCTGATCCAAAATTGCTCTGCTTCTCTGAAAAGACGTAAGTGGAAAATTAAGCTCCAGAACTATCTTGCTGAGAGGGCTATGGAGGCCTTTTTCAATTTTCTGTGCAGTAGAAAAGTTCTCTTCAGGTGAACCTTCATCACTGAGGAAGAAGTTCACAATAGGAAGAAAAAGGTATCTGCCACTACATTGTAATTTAAGGACTCTGAAGCATTTGGCGACCCCGAGGCTGCTTTAGTTAGCTTGCCTGTCTGGATTTGCCTTAGGTATTGAAGTCCTTGGGCTCTGATTTTAAGAGGCAACCAATAACAAGCACATCAGTCAATGTAGCCTTCTTCCTGGCCTGAAATACAACTGTATCTCAAAAGTTTTCAGTATTGCATTAGTTCTCCTCATATAAGAGGTGGGAATTTGAGCTTGCCTATGCTGATCATCATTAAACTTTGCAGGAGCTAGTACAGGGGTTGGTAAGATCCCCAGCCTTGTTAATATTTTGCATATCCAATCCCTTTCTCAATTTTACTGTCTTTTTATTGACTTTGGGGAACTTGACTAAGCTCTTTGGAGTCCCTGGCTTCACATTACCCAATGGCCAGAAAAGCTTAACGCAAACACGACATACTTGGAGATACTGTGGTAACTGTATGTCTGTGCAACAGCCTGTTTTCTGGTGTACAGTTTCATCAGAGGGGCCTGAAGTCAGAGTTTGTAGGAAGAGTTTGTAGGAGCAGGGAGGTTAAGACACTAGATATGCTTCTGAAAAGGGCTTCATTATTTTTGTGTTACATTGTTTCTTCTATTTCTTTACAGGTTGCCATTGACATGGTAGATACACTTCCCTCATGGTATTTCCTTTTCTCTCCACCTTGCTTTTATGCTTTCTAAGGAGATGTAATTCTACATAAAAAATTTGTCCTATATTGATGTTTCCCTTTTCTGCTGCTGGGAATCCCTTACTGATCTGATTGGCATCGTTTGCCTTCTTTCACATAGTTTTTTCAGTATCTCTGGAACTCTCTCCTCTAATGGAAACTTTATTCAGCTTCATGTTCTTCCTTAGAGATAAGCTCTCACCTGGTCAGGTCATTCAAGGCCTAAAAACAATGAAAAAATAGTCACCATTTAAGTTCTCTGCAGATCCAACTTGCCCAGAATACATGAAGGTCTTTCAGGCCTGTCTGCAGAGAACCAAATCATGGATAAGTCATAGATAGTCAAAGATACACTCTGCTTTATATACTAGCATTTGAGCAGAGAGAAAAGAGAAGCAAGAGGTATTCTTTACACCTTCTGAAATGGAAACTTTCTGACAGGGCACAAGCTTACCTGCAGTTAAATTGAAAATGTCAACAGCATGTCTCTGAAAAAGTCTCAGCATGCCAAGAACTCTGGTTCTTGGCAAGTATTTTTTTCTTTATTATATAATTAGCTGCTCTCAGGGGAAAAAAAAAAATCAAGGGTAGATTTGAAGTTTTTTGTATAGGCTAAATTAAATGTGCTTTGCAAGCAGTTTGCTTCCAGTGAATATTCCTATATCGTTTCTCACAGGACTGCTTACTGGGACGTATACAGACAGGTCTGCAATAAGATTCATAAGCTGCCAAATAAAACATTTTGTTTTGTAGAAGTTTAATTGAAATGGTCCCATGGAATATCTATAACTTGATGAATCCGAACAATGAAGTCTTTATTGAGAATACAGTCATCACTATTTTGGTGAATTTTGTCTTTAGTAAATCGCATGACAAATGGTACTTGCTGGAGAGGGAGGAAGGTGCCGACAGTTTCGTAAACTGAGTTGTTGGCACAGTTTAAAAGCCACTTGCATTCCAGCCATTCCTAATACAGGATAGATCAGTTTTCTGTTAACCTGCAAAAATACAGAATATAACCCTAGAATTAAAAGAATTAGCAAACAGAGCAATGAGAAAAAGGTTAAGTACTTGCAATAACCGCTACTACAAAGTAGTCCTGCAGAGTTAGGTCTTTCCGCTCAGCCCTAGGAGCCTCAGCCTCTAACCTCCTCGTGACATCTTAACATCACAGAGTTATTACGCTACAGATCTGCATCAACCAAACCAGTCCTTCAGTGTTAGCATCACGAACCTTGATGACTGGGAATGGAATGAAAGCTGTCAGAAATCTTTCAAACCTGATTATGGAAAAGATGTTGCTTCAAAGATTATTTTATCTTGGCAACTGACAGATTGACACAAGCTGTTTTGATTGATGTAGTTGGTCTGGGGATCTTTTGTTTGTGGTTGTTTTCTCTTATAAGGAGAGGGTTTTGTAGTTGGCATGTCTATTTTCTTCTCAGTTTAAAGGAAAATGTTTGTGTGGGTAATTCTGATCCAAGCAAGGGAAGTAGAAGTTAATATACTTGAAGGCGATACACTAGTACACCTTTACTTCCCCAGCATGTTGCTATTTTTCTCTTTCCAGGCATCAGTTTTCATCCTAATAGTATTTTTTGCTATTCATTATTTCTTCTGGGTTTTTTTTTTCATTCTTTCCTGATATATTTCTCTATTTTATTTTATGGAGTTTTCTCTTTGAGGATTGTCAGAGTTTCTGATCTTGTTTTGCGCACTAAACACTAATAAGACAGGAAAACTTCCGTTATTATATGCATGTTAGCCTGTCTGGACTACATGTCACTGAAATTCTCCTTTGGTTTGCTGATTACTGGATTAATTCTTGGCTGTACATTTTGAATAGGTTTTGATAAATGTAAATTTTAAATTTTTCTTAATTTGTTGCTTCTTGTTGTCAGGTGCATTTGAGTGGAAGTACTTAGGCTTTCTGCAGTAAACACTACATAATGACTATGCTAAATTTTTATAAAGCTGCTAATTCTGAACTGCAATGCTTCTTGCTCTGTCACTGGTGCAGGATGAAAACCAATCTTGTTATATGTGTTTATCATGAGTCCTTAACTCTGTCTTTAGGAGTACGGGATTTATTAAAGCAAGGGGTAGTATGTTCCATACATTCCATCCTCCAGCACCTATGTAGCAAGTGATGTGCCCAACTCACTTTGTAAAAACATCAGTAGAAACTGAGCTTAATATAATCACAGTAATTCACTTCCAGGATGGAGCTCAAATTGATTGTTGTGCAGGAATATAAATGCAATGCACTGCTGTATTGTCGTACTAAATTTCTACAAATGTTTGATTATGTGCAATAGTAGCATCTGAGTTTCTCACATTTGAGGCACATTATAACATTGTTTATGAACACTTGGTTGTGATAGAAAGAGAAAATGTATATGGAAGAAGTCAATGAAAGTAATGCGTGCCATCGAGCGTTATTATAAAATTATTAAAAGATTGTGCAGAGATTTTTGTATGTTACTTGTAGATACACTTGAACATTTATTGTGGTTTTGCATGCTAATTAATGATAAATTGTAACTGAGAACCTGCTCCAAATGCCAAATAAAATATTACAATGTTAATCTGTGTAATATCTATGCTAGAATTTACAGTCATTTTAATTCTGAACCTTTCCCATTTGCCAAAGATATGAGCATTGTTCTGCTGTACTTGCCTGCCATCAGCAACTCTTTGTATGTTTTTTATGTTGCTAAATCACAGAACATGCCTATAAGCATTGTTCAGCAGATATTGTGAGGGACGTAGTGTTACATCTTCATGGGAACCCAGTCCTCTCCTTGTTTTGGAAACATTACCATGATTCTTAAAGTGTATATGTAGTTCCTTTTCAGGCATCACAGAGAAAGTTTTTTATCCTTTTGGTGTATTATCAGTGTATTCCATTTAATATCTAGCATTTTTGTGGGCCAGCTTTAATATATACAGGTCATCCTTTTATCCTTATGGTACATTTTCTAAAATAATGATATGGAAGAGTTGAAGATTTGTACTTTGTTATTGTAATGGTAACATTCCAGTGGCCAGACTACGTTAATTCACAGACTGTAATGTTGCTTCAATCAAGTGTCAACAGCACTAGATGATTCTTCCAGTCTGCAGTTTTACGCAGTGTACATGCACTGGTAAACTTTGGGCTCCAATTTAGTTGTGACATTTAATAAGTTCCAGCTGATTGCATTACACTATTTTTCTCTCTTCCTGTCTTCCCTAAAAATGCTTTAGGTAGAAGAGCTGATGATGGCCATGGAGAAGGTTAAGCAGGAACTGGAGTCAATGAAAGCTAAATTGTCTTCTACACAACAGTCTTTGGCTGAGAAGGAAACCCATTTGACCAACCTGCGAGCTGAGAGAAGGAAACATTTGGAGGAAGTCCTGGAAATGAAGTAAGTATTTCTTTTCATTATTTGTAGGTGTGTTTTATTGATATCTCTGAATTGTTCTCTGATCCCTTTTGTTCTAAAAACAACCACTGCATGAATACGTCTCTGAAGACAGCAGCTATCTATGTAATCAGTCGAGCCTTCAGAAGTGACTTCCGACAATGGATTGCCTACATGATTTCCACACTTTTGTTAGAGCTAAAAACATTTCTTTTGATTGTTTGCAGAAGACTACTATTATTTGCACAGTAGCATCTTCAAAGATCCTAAACAACTATTGGGATTCAATAATTTTGTGTGTCTTATGAATGTGCCATCTTGCTTTGAGTAGCATAAAATCTACTTTAAGGTAAGGTGCAAGTCAGTGTGTCAAGTGACAAAAAAGGAAGAGGGAAGAGATGAACATAATGGCAGGTGGCTGTGATGCTAAAATCTGACTGCAGATGTCTGGTCTGCTAAAGTATTTTTCGAACTCAAGGGGATGATTCATTAGCACTGAGTTTGAAGTTCTCTATCAGTCAGACTTCTCACATCATCTTTACAAGGGGAGGCCTGAATAACACCAGGCTTTGAGGAGGTGGGGAGAAGCAAGGAATTAGACTTCCAAGGCTTAAATGCTTCCTAATTTCTGACTGTGCATTATAGATAAATAGTTATCCTTAGTTTAGGGAGACATGAATCCATTTAGCGCAGTGATGGATAGTGCTGCCAGCAGTTCATTAGAAACACTTTCAGTTGTTTAGCCAGCCCTGAAGAGAAGGAACATTTTTATTGGCAGGACCAGCAGTGGTTCCTCCACTGTGGTTTTGTGAGCCATTATTTATTTATTTTACTTTTCTACGCTAGTCTCTTTCCTTTTTTTTTAATGAAAGGATAGAAAAACAGCTGTTATAAAATGGAAAGAGAGGTGGCTTAGATCTTGAAACTCTAACTTAGGAGTGCTGTATAAAGAGGGCTAAGCCTCCCCAGCTTCATACTCAACTACAACAGTCTGATCTAGACCTAGCATAAGGAAGTTGGAAGATTTCAGTACTTAAAAGCCACACTTTTTATTTTAATAAAAAATTTTATTGAGCTATAAATTTGACTGCCTTGAGAGCTGGTGTGTTGGGGGATGGGAAGAATAGCTCTTAAGGTGATGTGGGAATCCAAAGCAACTGGAGATAAATCCCATATCCAATCACTTGGCAGTACTTTCTTCTGCCAAACTGCTCTGCCAAACCTTCTCATTAAAATATACACGTAGTGTACAGTATATCCTGAAATGTATTTTGAATCGTGTAGCTCTAGAGCCTTTAATATAAATACTCACTTCTTCTAAACGGTGAACTCTCTTAGCTGAGTAAGTTATTGTTGGAAAGTTGTTGTACTGAAATATAGTATCAGGAACTGCATAAACTGGTAGATCCATTGTACCTCAGCAGGAAGAAGAACACTGGAGAGAATGGTAATGCTGTCAGCACATGGAGAGAAAGATGGAAAAAACATTACGTTTGTATAGCTAACTAGCTGAGCATGTTTTAATCATAGCTGGTCTGTGTTAAAGTTCTTTAAAGCTGCCAAAGCTGATCCAAACTTCAAAAACTCAGCCTCACCATGAGGCTTTGTTGCAAACAAGTCTCCGTTGAGGACTCCCAGTCAATTAAATATCTTA